>NW_027332661.1:7500-26423 GCF_002575655.3 Aegilops tauschii subsp. strangulata
ACCTGACTGCAATCTTTTTCTGTCGGTAAGGATTGCACCAGAGCACCTTCTACTTCTAATAGGCCATGAACTATAGATAGAGAAGAATCATTCTGAGCGAGTACATAAGAAGCGATCCACTTTTTTTCATCGGTTCCAGGGGAAGACCAAAGATCTTGCGCGGCAGGTCCGCCAGAAAAACTCAAAAGAGAAAGAAGTCTCGTTAATCTCTTCATGCTCGTTCCAAGTTCGAAGTACCTTTTGGCCAAAGAAAAACCCGCTTCCTGACACGATTGCCTCTTTATCTTTATATAGATAGATTCTATGGGGTTATTACTTAGTAAGTCTATTTTGTACAAGAGCCCCTCCTATCTGATAGAAAAGGGTCCCATGATCCCGAGCCGATCTTACCTTGGCTCGCAAACCCCAAGTTTGTCTATGAAGAGCTAATCTAATTGTATTTTTTTCTAGAATGGATTTCTTATGTGGAATACTAATGGATAGGGCTTCGTTGCTAAGTGCTACAAGATCTAGTGCACTGGAACTCGTGGTTATGGACCCGAATCCTTTAGTATGGAACATTGTCTTTTCCAAGTAAAAACCCCTAGTATATGAAAGAATGAAAAGGTGCTTTCGTTCTTGTGGAATAAGAAGCCCTCGTACCTTAATGAAAGGAAAATCGTAATTTTTCGTTAGGTATTTGACCAAATAGGATCGTCCAGTTCCTACAGAACCTATCACTAAAATACCCGATAGGGCTAAGCGGAACGAAAAGGGTTTTCCATGAGATGGTAAATGAAAACGATTAGTCCCACACGAGGTTTGGGAATAAGTGATTGTCTGATAATGAGCAAGGAATATACGTCTTTCTGCTAAAGAGGATCTATTAAACTCATAATTCATTAGATCCTTGTTATCAATGCCAACTAGGTATCATAAGTAAATGGATCCCGGTTGTTCAATCCTTTGATAACCAAGGTCATTCTTTGCTAAAGAGAAATGATCACTATGAGTCAGACTCAATAGAATTGGATCCATTCCAAATAGCGAGAATTAGGATTCTTGATCCCTCTCAATCTCTCTTTCAATTCGAGGATCCAGAGAGGTGTTTTCATAGTCATCTCCGAATATTTGCCATCTCGGAATATTTTCGATTTCATTTTTCTATGATATGTCTTTCTATATGAAAATTGGTTATTTACGATGTACGATGATCCCTGTTAAGCATCCATGGCTGAATGGTTAAAGCGCCCAACTCATAATTGGTAAATTTGCGGGTTCAATTCCTGCTGGATGCACACGAACGGGAACATTCCATAAGTCTATTGGAACTGGCTCTCTATCCATGGAATCTCATCCATCATCCATACATAACGAATTGGTATGGTATATTCATACCATAACATAAGAACAATAAGAACTCGAATTCTTATCGATACTGGAACTCAGAGCATAGGAGGGAAAGTCGATTTATGGATGGAATCAAATACGCAGTATTTACAGAAAAAAGTCTTCGTTTATTGGGAAAGAATCAATATACTTTTAATGTCGAATCGGGATTCACTAAGACAGAAATAAAGCATTGGGTCGAACTCTTCTTTGGTGTTAAGGTGGTAGCTGTGAATAGCCATCGACTACCTGGAAAAGGTAGAAGAATAGGACCTATTCTGGGCCATACAATGCATTACAGACGTATGATCATTACCCTTCAACCGGGTTATTCTATTCCACTTCTAGATAGAGAAAAAAACTAAAGGAGAATACTTAATAATACGGCGAAACATTTATACAAAACACCTATCCCGAGCACACGCAAGGGAACCGTAGACAGGCAAGTGAAATCCAATCCACGAAATAATTTGATCCATGGACGGCACCGTTGTGGTAAAGGTCGTAATTCCAGAGGAATCATTACCGCAAGGCATAGAGGGGGAGGTCATAAGCGCCTATACCGTAAAATAGATTTTCGACGGAATCAAAAAGACATATCTGGTAGAATCGTAACCATAGAATACGACCCTAATCGAAATGCATACATTTGTCTCATACACTATGGGGATGGTGAGAAGAGATATATTTTACATCCCAGAGGGGCTATAATTGGAGATACTATTGTTTCTGGTACAAAAGTTCCTATATCAATGGGAAATGCCCTACCTTTGAGTGCGGTTTGAACTATTGATTTACGTAATTGGAAGTAACCAATTAGGTTTACGACGAAACCTAGAAATCGATCACTGATCCAATTTGACTACCTCTACGGGATAGACCTCAACAGAAAACTGTTGAGTAACGGCAGCAAGTGATTGAGTTCAGTAGTTCCTCATAGAAAATTATTGGCTCTAGAGATATGGTAATATGGAGAAGACAAAATTGTTTGAAGCACGCACAGAACCGGAAGCGCCCCTTGTTTCAAAGAGAGGAGGACGGGTTATTCACATTTAATTTGATGGTCAGAGGCAAATTGAAAGCTAAGCAGTGGTAATTAAGACCCCCGGGGGAAAATAGGGATGTCTCCTACGTTACCCATAATATGTGGAAGTATCGACGTAATTTCATAGAGTCATTCGATCTGAATGCTACATGAAGAACATAAGCCAGATGACGGAACGCAGAGACCTAGGATGTAGAAGATCATAACATGAGCGATTCGGCAGATTTGGATTCCTTTCCTATATATCCACTCATGTGGTACTTCATCATATGATTCATATAAGATCCATCTGTCTAGAGATCGTCATATACATCTAGAAAGCCGTATGCTTTGGAAGAAGCTTGTACAGTTTGGGAAGGGGTTTTTTGAGAGAAAAGAAGAATCTACTTCAACCGATATGCCCTTAGGCACGGCCATGCATAACATAGAAATCACACGTGGAAGGGGTGGGCAATTAGCTAGAGCAGCAGGTGCTGTAGCGAAACTCATTGCAAAAGAGGGTAAATCGGCCACTTTAAGATTACCATCTGGGGAGGTCCGTTTAGTATCCCAAAACTGCTTAGCAACAGTCGGACAAGTGGGTAATGTTGGGGTGAACCAAAAAAGTTTGGGTAGAGCCGGATCTAAGTGTTGGCTAGGTAAACGCCCCGTAGTAAGAGGGGTAGTTATGAACCCTGTGGACCACCCCCATGGGGGCGGTGAAGGGAAAGCTCCCATTGGTAGAAAAAAACCCACAACCCCTTGGGGTTATCCTGCGCTTGGAAGAAGAACTAGGAAAAGGAAAAAATATAGCGATAGTTTTATTCTTCGTCGCCGTAAGTAAATACGTAACTAGGAATATGGAAAATTGCATTTTTGGAATTTGCAATAATGCGATGGGCGAACGACGGGAATTGAACCCGCGCATGGTGGATTCACAATCCACTGCCTTGATCCACTTGGCTACATCCGCCCCTTATCCAGCTAAAGGATTTTTTGCTTTTTTCCATTGATCATTATTCTATTTATTCTGACCTCCGTACTTCGATCGAGATATTGGACATAGAATGCCACTCTTTAAAAAGGAAAAAAGGAGTAATCAGCTGTGACACGAAAAAAAACGAATCCTTTTGTAGCTCATCATTTATTGGCAAAGATAGAAAAGGTCAATATGAAGGAGGAGAAAGAAACAATAGTAACGTGGTCCCGGGCATCTAGCATTCTACCCACAATGGTTGGCCATACAATCGCGATTCATAATGGAAAGGAACATATACCTATTTACATAACAAATCCTATGGTAGGTCGCAAATTGGGGAATTCGTGCCTACTCGGCATTTCACGAGTTATGAAAATGCAAGAAAGGATACTAAATCTCGTCGTTAACTGAATTCTGAATAGAAAGATTAAGAAGAAAAAAAAGATTCAAAATAAAGACAGAAATACCCAATATCTTGCTAGAACAAGATATTGGGTATTTCTGTCTTTTCTTTCTTCAAAAATTCTTATATGTTAGCAGAAAAACCTTATCCATTAATAGATGGAACTTCAACAGCAGCTAAGTCTAGAGGGAAGTTGTGAGCATTACGTTCGTGCATTACTTCCATACCAAGGTTAGCACGGTTGATGATATCAGCCCAAGTATTAATAACGCGACCTTGACTATCAACTACAGATTGGTTGAAATTGAAACCATTTAGGTTGAAAGCCATAGTACTAATACCTAAAGCAGTGAACCAGATTCCTACTACAGGCCAAGCAGCCAAGAAGAAGTGTAAAGAACGAGAGTTGTTGAAACTAGCATATTGGAAGATTAATCGGCCAAAATAACCATGAGCAGCCACAATATTATAAGTTTCTTCCTCTTGACCAAATTTGTAACCCTCATTAGCAGATTCATTTTCAGTAGTTTCCCTGATCAAACTAGAGGTTACCAAGGAACCATGCATAGCACTGAATAGGGAACCGCCGAATACACCAGCTACACCTAACATGTGGAATGGATGCATAAGGATGTTGTGCTCTGCCTGGAATACAATCATAAAGTTGAAAGTACCAGAGATTCCTAAAGGCATACCATCAGAAAAGCTTCCTTGACCAATAGGGTAAATCAAGAAAACAGCAGTAGCAGCTGCAACAGGAGCTGAATATGCAACAGCAATCCAAGGACGCATACCCAGACGGAAACTAAGTTCCCACTCACGACCCATATAACAAGCTACACCAAGTAAGAAGTGTAGAACAATTAGCTCATAAGGACCACCATTGTATAACCACTCATCAACAGATGCAGCTTCCCAAATTGGGTAAAAGTGCAATCCGATCGCCGCAGAAGTAGGGATAATAGCACCAGAGATAATATTGTTTCCATAAAGTAAAGAACCAGAAACAGGCTCACGAATACCATCAATATCTACTGGAGGGGCAGCGATGAAGGCGATAATAAATACAGAAGTTGCGGTCAATAAGGTAGGGATCATCAAAACACCGAACCATCCGATGTAAAGACGATTTTCAGTGCTAGTTATCCAGTTGCAGAAGCGACCCCACAGGCTTGTACTTTCGCGTCTCTCTAAAATTGCAGTCATGGTAAGATCTTGGTTTATTCAAATTGCAAGGACTCCCAAGCACACGTATTAACTAGAATATAGATAATAGAAGGCTTGTTATTTAACAGTATAACATAGACTATATACCAATGTCAACCAAGTCAGCCCAAAGATTAGCTATCCATATAACTAAATTAACCAAACCAATAATTTTGTATTTGTAAATGAAGTGAGTCAAAGTTTTTAACTTTGATGAGTCTTTTCTATATGGGTTGCCCGGGACTCGAACCCGGAACTAGTCGGATGGAGTAGATAATTCTTCCTTGTTACAATAGAGAAAAATCCCTCCCCAAATCGTGCTTGCATTTTTCATTGCACACGACTTTCCCTATGTAGAAATAGCCAATTTCTATTCCAAAGAGGAAGTTCTACTAATTTTTTTAATTAGTAACTTGATTCACCTACTCTTTATTATAATAAAAAGAACATTTCAGAATGAAAAATAGAAAAGTTTTTTCTTGATCATTTATCAACCCTTTCCTGTTTCTTAATTTCGTCTAATGATTAATTAAGAGGGTTGACCAGGTCATTGATACGTATAATATCCAAATACCAAATACGCTCAGTGTGTGATCCACAGAAAGAAAAAAGAGTTGTTTTGGTGAACATCAAAGAAAAAACTTGCTCTTCTTCCATAAAAAATTCTTCTAAAAATGCCGAACCCAATCGTTGCATAAAAGTTCGTACCGTGCTTTTATGTTTCCGAGCTAAAGTTCTAGCGCATGAAAGTCGAAGTATATACTTTAGTCGATACAAAGTCCGTTTTTTCGAAGATCCACTATGATAATGAAAAAGATTTCTACATATCCGACCAAATCGATCAAGAATATCCCAATCTGATAAATCTGTCCAAATGGGTTTACTAATAGGATGCCCCGATCCAGTACAAAATTGAGCTTTTGATAAGTATCCTATGAGGAGAGTAGCGGGGACTATGGTATCGAATTTTTTCATTCGAGTATCTATTAGAAATGACTTCTCCAGCATTTGATTCCTTACTAACAAAGAACTTTTTGGTACACTTGAAAGGTACCCCATAAAATCGAAGCAAGAGTTTGCTAATTGGTTTATATGGATTCTTCGCGGCTGAGTCCAAAAACAGAAATAATATTGCCAGAAATTGATAAGGTAGCATTTCCATTTCTTCTTCAAAAAAAAAGTGCCTTTTGATGCAAGAATTGCCTTTCCTTGATATCGAACATAATGCATAAGAGGATCCATAAAGAACCATAGGGTTTTCCGAGAAAAACCAGGGTACATTATCCCAAAATGTTCCATCTTCCTAGAAAAGTGGATTCGTTCCAGAAAAGTTCCAGAAGATGCTAATGGTAAGCAAGAAGATTGTTTACGAAGAAACAACAAAAAAAATTCATATTCTGATACATAAGAGTTATATAGGAATCGAAACAGTCTTTTATTTTCTTTTTGAAAATAAAAAATGGATTTCATTGAAGTAATAAAACTATTCCAATTCGAATAATAGTTGAGAAAGAATCGCAATAAATGCAAAGATGGAACATCTTGGATACGGTATTGAAGGAGTTGAACCAGGATTTCCAAATGGATAGGATAGGGTATTTCTATATGTGATAGATAATCCAAATGCAAAAATTTGTCTTCTAAAAAGGGAAATATTGAATGAATAGAGCGTAAATTCTGAAACTTTGGTATTTCTTTTTCTTTCGGACAAAATAATTCCCGTAGCGAGAATGGGATTTCCACAACGATCGCAAACCCTTCAGATAGAATCTGAGAATAAAACTCAGAATAAAAATAATTTTTGTAATCCAATAATCGATCTTGGTTAGGATGATTAACCGAGTTATCCAAAAAATTCTGCTGATACATTCGAATAATTAAACGTTTCACAAGTAGTGAACTAAATTTCTTGTTATTACAACTAACAACTATTTCCACAGGTTCAGAACCATTTAATCCATAATGGTGGGCAAATGCATAAATATATTCCTGAAAGAGAAGTGGGTAGACAAAGTATTGTTGACGAGATTTATGTTTTTCTGAATACCCTTCGAATTTTTCCATTTGTATTTCTACTTGAATCAGAGAGAAGAAGCATTTCTCGGTTTATCGAATGATGATACATAGTGCAATATGGTCAGAACAGGGTGTTGCATTTTTAATACAAACCCTGGAAAGAAAGGGAGTCTAATCCACAGATCTTTTTCTGCTCCTTTTCTACCCAATTAGTTTATGTTTGTTCTAATTAAAAAAAAAGAACAGAACAAGTTTTTTATTTTTGCAGGCCAATCGCTCTTTTGACTTTGGAATACAGCCTCTTTATCAATATACTGCTTCTTTTACACATTCAATCCATAACATCCCTTATTCAATCCATAATCAAGAATAATTAGGATTTCTAAAAAAAAAAGAAAAAATAAAGGGTCCACTCATAGGAAAACCCAACCTTTCCCCGCATCCGGCACTAATCTATTTTTAACGTCTAATTAGAGCGGGGAATCATTCCAATTAGGAAGTTCAGCTCGTTGCTTTTTATTTTACCAGAATTGGAGCCAGGCTCTATCCATTTATTCATTAGACCCAGAAAATCGTAATTTTGGATTCCATTCAAAAAAGATTGATTTTATTACGACATGCTATTTTTTCCATTCATTACCTTTGAGGATCAGTCGTGGTCTTCTAGACTCTACCAAGAGTCTGGACGAATTTGTTGTTTCATCCAAATGTGTAAAAGATCATAGTCGCACTTAAAAGCCGAGTACTCTACCATTGAGTTAGCAACCCAGATAAAAAAAGGATCTTAGATACGATCGAAATCCAAAAATCAATGGAATTACACCGCGCGCGCTTCTGTCAAAACATTGAACTAGCAAGACATCAAAAGATTTTTTTATCGACCATGAAAAACACTCAAATGCCAAAACGAACAGGTCCGGTTAAATTCCACTAAAGTAAAGTTAAAAAAAGAGCGACCCTAATCACGATGGCCAAATTCTCCTTATTTTTAGCGATTTTTATTAAAAAAAAATATATATTATATTGTATGAGAATACATGCAAGAGGAACACCCTTATCATTTGAGCGAAGTGTAGGCGGAAAAATTGAATATGGAGTGAGGATAAAGAGACCCATCTATCTACAAATTCTATTTGTTCAATAGACCTTTGTCAATGGAAATACAATGGTAAGAAAACAAATTAGATAGAAAAAGTAAATAAAATAGGGGCTTATGTTGAATTGGCACGATATAATATAAATCCAAATAGGATTAAAAAAGAGGTAAATTGTGTCTAAATAATTAGACAACTAGGAATACTAATAATCTTCTCCTATCCTACTTTTTGATTCATTTAGTTCTTCAATTAACTCAAAGTTCTTTCTTTTTCTTTAAAGAATTCCGCCTTCCTTAAAATATCATAAACAGTTCTTGTTGGTTGAGCACCCTTTTCAAGGAAATAGAGAATAGCTGGAACATTTAAACAAGTTTGATTCTTTATCGGATCATAAAAACCTACTTTTTGAAGATCTCTTCCTTCTCTTCGAGATCGAACATCAATTGCAACGATTCGATAGACAGCTTATTGGGATAGATGTAGATAAACAACGCCCCCCCCTAGAAACGTATAGGAGGTTTTCTCCTCATACGGCTCGAGAAAATGATTCGAATTTCTGTCGATAATAATAGAAATTAGACTATGACGTGCATTAATTTCCTTACAGAAAAAACAAATTTCATTTATACTCATGACTCAAGTGGGCTAATTTTGCCTGACAAACTTCGAAGGCAAAATCCTTCCAAAATTTTTGAGTCGTCTTTAAACTCTTTTCTTTGTCTCATTTCGAACGAATTGACTTTTATTCCTTATTCTGATCCAACTCTGTTGTTGAGACAATTGAAAATTGTGTTTACTTGTTCTGGAATCCTTTATCTTTGATTTGTGAAATCCTTGGGTTTAGACATTACTTCGGGAATTCCTATTTTTTTCTTTCAAAAGAGTAGCAACATACCCTTTTTTCTTATTTCCTTCGATAAAGCATTTATCTCTTCTATAGAAATCTAATAAGAGGGATTGATTCTGATATACTTTTATTGGACTTTATTCTTATTTTAACCTTTCGATTTATTTCTATATTAAGGATAGACTGACAAAGTTGGCCTAATTTATTAGTTTTCACTAACCCTAGATTCTTTCCCTTGATAAAAAAAATTCTGTCCTCTCGAGCTCCATCGTGTACTATGTTACTTAAACCCAGCGCAAATTTGGTTCGGAACGAATAGAACAGGCTATGTCGAGCCAAGAGCATTTTCATTACTATGGAAAATGATGGATAGAAAAATCCACAATCGATCATGTCCTTCAAGTCGCACGTTGCTTTCTACCACATCGTTTTAAACGAAGTTTTACCATAACAAACATTCCTCTTTTCATTGCAAAGTGGTATAGAGAATTGATCCAATATGGATGGAATCATGAATAGTCATTGGTTTAGTTTTTTTATACTAATTAAAACTTGCTATCTATGGAGCAATATGGATAAAAGAAAGTAAGTATTTATCCGGGAAGCCTCCGCCAAGATCCAATTTATTTAAACCCATATTAAAATTCTATCATATGAATGAAACATAGTTTGAAAAAGACGACTAAACAAGTTTGCTTAAAACTTATTTATTCTTAAATTTCCACCCTCAACGGATGGCTCGAGATGATCAATCTTGAAGTGAGAAAAGAAGGATTGACTCTTCCTCAATAAATAAACTATCAACCTCCAAAAAAGTTTAATTAATTTAATTACTAGAATTAGAATTCTAGTAGTAATATATTTTTTCAGTACCAAAAACAATTAACTATAATAACTAAATAAACTATTCCAATGAAAAGATTGAAAGTTTTTGGTAGTTATAGAATTCTCGTACTTCTTCAACTCGAATACCAAAAGGAAGAAAAAAATATGACTAAGTGATTTTATTTTATAGTAGAGGCATATCCTGAATGTGCTTGATAGATCCCATTTTTTCATGAAAATAAAGATAGTCAATTTGACTGGACTTAAGACTTTATTATGTTTTCTGAGAAAGAATAAGATATCATTATTCTCTTTAATAAACTTTTGTCTCGTACGGAATACTATATGATTTCACCGTTTGTTTCATCAGAAACAATCTGGGACGGAAGGATTCGAACCTCCGAGTAACGGGACCAAAACCCGCTGCCTTACCACTTGGCCACGCCCCATTTCGGGTTTTATGCGACACTAATAAACACTAGTATGTTTATTTGTTATTCGTCAATACCATTTCAATTACATAAAAAAGGAGGGATATTCTCTTGCTAGTATTCTACACATGCGGATAATATAGAATCAAAAAAATGCATTGATCATTACATGGAATTCTATTAAGATATTATATGAAAGTCGAATTTATTCCACTCTCATTTGAGAGTGCAAATACAAGGAGGTATTTTGTGTTTGGGAAAGTCCGAAGAAAAAAGATTTTGAATCTGCCTTTTCCTTCTTTCCCTTAAAAAAATAACTCAAGAAAAATCCAATTATTTACTCTACAAGAATGAAATGCTTGTTATGCCTAATATACTTAGTTTAACCTGTATCTGTTTTAATTCTGTTCTTTATCCTACTAGTTTTTTCTTTGCCAAATTACCCGAAGCTTATGCTATTTTCAATCCAATCGTGGATATTATGCCTGTTATACCTCTATTCTTTTTTCTATTAGCCTTTGTTTGGCAAGCTGCTGTAAGTTTTCGATGAAATCTTTAGTACTCTGTATGCCAAATTGAATGATGTGTTCATTCCAAAAAAATTTAAAAATGGGTAAAAGCCGAGAAGTTTTATATTTTTATATTATGAACCTTCGATTCTAAAATTTAAATTCTTCTACATTGAATGGGTAGCTACAGCAATAAATTTGGATCAGCCTTTCTACTCCCCTGCACCTAGGTTGAGCAGGTACCTAAAGGTACCTACACAATACCTAACCACCTAACCCTATTTTTGCTATTGATAAGAGTGCTTATTATAAAAGAATTCTTGCAATTTTTTTCAAGAATTCTTTTTTGCATTTTTAGGTATAAAAAAAAAACCATCCTAGTGGATCCGTGTGGTAAGGAAAAACTGGTAATCTATTCCTTAAAAAAAAATCTTGGAGATTATGTAATGCTTACTCTCAAACTTTTTGTTTATACAGTAGTGATATTCTTTGTTTCACTCTTTATCTTTGGATTCTTATCTAATGACCCAGGACGGAATCCTGGACGCGAGGAGTAAAAATTCAGTTTTTTTTTTTTCTTATTGGATTTGTTTCGTACATTTATCTATGAGAAAATCCGGGGGTCAGAATTCTTTCCAATTCGAAAGTCCCAAATGATCCAAGGGAGCGGAAAGAGAGGGATTCGAACCCTCGGTACAAAAAAATTGTACAACGGATTAGCAATCCGCCGCTTTAGTCCACTCAGCCATCTCTCCACGTTCCAAAGCGAAAGGTTTCCGTGATATGATATAGGCAAGAAATAAGAAATAACGGTTGCAAAAAACCCCCTTTTTTTCTTTCAAAAGTCTATAAAAATTATATTGCCAATTCCATTTTAATTATATTCTTTTTTCTTAATGTTAATAAAAAAAGAAGAAAATTCTTGTTTTTTCTTTCTAAAAATCGATATTGGCCGAGAGACAATCAAATAGATTTTCTCTTTAGCGGGCATTTCCATATAGGACTTGTTATAATTATAATAAAACAAGCAGGTTATATAAAAAAAAACGCTTTTTTTGTCGATTATTTATCAAGAAAGCAAAAAGGGTTCTTATCAAATCCACCATAAAATTGGAAAGAAGCATAAAGTAAGTAGACCTGACTCCTTTAATGATGCCTCTATCCGCTATTCTGATATATAAATTCGATGTAGATGAAATTGTATAAGCGAATTTTTTTTATTTCCTTAGACTTAGACCGCGCAAGACAAGAATTTTTCGCTATTTACGATTTCATATTCTTGTTACTAGATGTTCTATAGGAATAAGAAGAAATCGCAACTCCTTTGCGCTACACATAAAATTGGATTTCGAAGGTCCATTTTTTTTTTCAGAATCCTCTATTTTAGTTCTTCCACCCATGCAATAGAGAGGGAATGGGAAAAGAAGGGTTACTTTTATTTTCATTTTTCCCTTAAAAGATAGACTTTGAAATAGGAGTCTTGGAATAATGCTGAATTCAAAGGTTTATTTCTTTCTATAGTATAAGAAAAACAATTTATTTCTATTTCTATAGTATAAGAAAAACAAATAGTATAAGAAAAACAAATCGAATCAAATTCATGGATTTACCACGACCTCGGTTGTGACTGTGACTCCATAGATAAAAATGGGAAATTTCTCTCTTCGAGACCATTGAAAAAGGGCATTGAACGACAAAGAAATCGTCCACAGATAATAAAACTATCATATGCCTTGGAAAGTGATATGAGGTGCTCGGAAATGGTTGAAGTAATTGAATAGGAGGATCACTATGACTATAGCCCTTGGTAGAATTCCTAAAGAAGAAAATGATCTATTTGATACTATGGATGACTGGTTACGAAGGGACCGTTTCGTTTTTGTAGGATGGTCTGGCCTATTGCTCTTTCCTTGTGCTTATTTCGCTTTAGGGGGTTGGTTTACAGGGACAACTTTTGTAACTTCTTGGTATACCCATGGATTGGCTAGTTCCTATTTGGAAGGTTGTAATTTCTTAACCGCAGCAGTTTCTACCCCTGCCAATAGTTTAGCACACTCTTTGTTGCTACTATGGGGGCCCGAAGCACAAGGAGATTTTACTCGTTGGTGTCAATTAGGCGGTCTATGGACTTTTGTAGCTCTCCACGGGGCTTTTGCACTAATAGGTTTCATGTTACGCCAATTTGAACTTGCTCGGTCTGTTCAATTGCGGCCTTATAATGCAATCTCATTCTCTGGTCCAATTGCTGTTTTTGTTTCTGTATTCCTTATTTATCCACTGGGGCAATCTGGTTGGTTCTTTGCGCCGAGTTTTGGCGTAGCAGCGATATTTCGATTCATCCTTTTCTTCCAAGGATTTCATAATTGGACGTTGAACCCATTTCATATGATGGGAGTTGCCGGAGTATTAGGTGCGGCTCTGCTATGCGCTATTCATGGAGCGACCGTAGAAAACACTCTATTTGAGGACGGTGATGGTGCAAATACCTTCCGTGCTTTTAACCCAACTCAAGCTGAAGAAACTTATTCCATGGTCACTGCTAACCGCTTTTGGTCCCAAATCTTTGGTGTTGCTTTTTCCAATAAACGTTGGTTACATTTCTTTATGCTATTTGTACCCGTCACCGGTTTATGGATGAGTGCTATTGGCGTAGTTGGCTTGGCTCTGAACTTACGTGCCTATGACTTTGTTTCCCAGGAAATCCGTGCAGCGGAAGATCCTGAATTTGAGACTTTCTACACCAAAAATATTCTTTTAAACGAGGGTATTCGTGCGTGGATGGCAGCTCAGGATCAGCCTCATGAAAATCTTATATTCCCTGAGGAGGTTCTACCACGTGGAAACGCTCTTTAATGGAACTTTCGTTTTAGCTGGTCGTGACCAAGAAACCACCGGCTTTGCTTGGTGGGCTGGGAATGCCAGACTTATCAATTTGTCCGGTAAACTGCTTGGAGCTCATGTAGCCCATGCCGGATTAATCGTATTCTGGGCCGGAGCAATGAACCTATTTGAAGTGGCCCATTTCGTACCAGAAAAGCCCATGTATGAACAAGGGTTGATTTTACTTCCACACTTAGCTACTCTAGGTTGGGGAGTAGGGCCAGGGGGGGAAGTTCTAGATACTTTTCCGTACTTTGTATCTGGCGTACTTCACCTAATTTCCTCCGCAGTCTTAGGCTTCGGTGGCATTTATCACGCGCTTCTGGGACCCGAGACTCTTGAGGAATCTTTTCCATTCTTTGGTTATGTCTGGAAAGATAGAAATAAAATGACTACAATTTTGGGTATTCACTTAATTTTGTTAGGTCTAGGTGCTTTTCTTCTAGTACTCAAGGCTCTTTATTTTGGCGGTGTATATGATACCTGGGCCCCTGGGGGGGGAGATGTAAGAAAAATTACCAATTTGACCCTTAGCCCCAGTGTTATATTTGGTTATTTACTAAAATCTCCTTTTGGTGGAGAAGGGTGGATTGTTAGTGTAGATGATTTAGAAGATATAATTGGTGGGCATGTATGGTTGGGTTTTATTTGTGTATTTGGCGGAATTTGGCATATTTTAACCAAACCCTTCGCATGGGCTCGCCGTGCATTTGTATGGTCTGGAGAAGCTTACTTGTCTTATAGTTTAGCTGCTTTATCTGTCTTTGGTTTTATCGCTTGTTGTTTTGTATGGTTCAATAATACAGCTTATCCGAGTGAGTTTTATGGACCCACCGGGCCAGAAGCTTCTCAAGCTCAAGCATTTACTTTTCTAGTTAGAGACCAGCGTCTTGGAGCTAATGTGGGATCCGCTCAAGGACCCACAGGTTTAGGTAAATATCTAATGCGTTCCCCAACTGGGGAGGTTATCTTTGGAGGGGAAACTATGCGTTTTTGGGACCTTCGTGCTCCATGGTTAGAACCTCTAAGGGGCCCCAACGGTTTGGACTTGAGTAGGTTGAAAAAAGACATACAACCTTGGCAAGAACGACGCTCAGCAGAATATATGACCCACGCTCCTTTAGGCTCTTTAAATTCCGTGGGTGGCGTAGCTACCGAGATCAATGCAGTTAATTATGTCTCTCCTAGAAGTTGGTTATCAACTTCTCATTTTGTTCTAGGATTCTTCTTTTTTGTGGGCCATTTATGGCATGCAGGAAGAGCCCGAGCTGCTGCAGCAGGTTTTGAAAAGGGAATCGATCGTGATTTGGAACCTGTTCTTTACATGAACCCTCTTAACTAAGATTTTCTTATTTATACCTGTTCTACTTTTTTTCTGTTCTGGCTCGGTTATTCCATCTAGCCGAGCCATTCATTCCTTTTTATGAAAGAAAGATAAGGGACAGAAAAAAAAAAATGAAAGAAACAAACGTATTCAATAAGCAAAAGGAGAGAGAGGGATTCGAACCCTCGATAGTTCCTAGAACTATACCGGTTTTCAAGACCGGAGCTATCAACCACTCAGCCATCTCTCCACAGCCTAATCCTTATTTTACTCCTACAAATAGAACATAGCCATATAAAAAATAAAAAGATTTATTAGCCTCTAGAAAGATATCAGATACAAGTTCCTTTTCGATATATCTCTGTATACTGTATACACGGATACAGGATCCGCTATACCCGCTTGTGAAATAAAGAGTAAATAATCTCTTCTCACCCCCATATCCAAATAAAAAAGCGGTTTAAGTAATAAATTTGAATTAAAGAGAAGAATCAATGGATTCATGATTAAACCCCTCCTACTTCTTGTATTTTTTTACAATTTTGGTTTAAGTGAGGGATCAAATATGTAGTCAACTTTATTTGATGGTAGCTTGGAGGATTAGAAATATGACTATTGCTTTCCAATTAGCTGTTTTTGCATTAATTGCGACTTCCTCAGTCTTAGTAATTAGTGTACCCCTTGTATTTGCTTCTCCTGATGGTTGGTCAAATAATAAAAATGTTGTATTTTCCGGTACATCGTTATGGATTGGACTAGTCTTTCTCGTAGCTATTCTGAATTCTCTCATTTCTTAAATTAAATTTGGTTAATATTTATTAACCCCATAAAAAAGAAATAATAAAGGCCATTTCTTCTAAAAAATTAGAATAGTGAGACGTATTAAAACGCAATTTGCGTTCCGAATTGCTAGCTCTTCTCTTTCAGTATTATGAAATTCCATTCCCATTAGAATATTCATTCACAGATAATAAAAAAAGGAAAACTCTAATATAATAGAAAATGAAATGAAACGGTCGACCCAGACATAGAAGGTCGACCCAGGCGGATATACGCTATAAAATATATACCGTAGCGAGCGTAGTTCAATGGTAAAATATCTCCTTGCCAAGGAGAAGATACGGGTTCGATTCCCGCCGCTCGCCCGCTTAATTTATCAAAGTACTATGATAAAAAGTTTAGTCTAGTTAACTGTTTAACTACTTATATTAAATTAAGTATTAATTAGGTGTTAGTCTAGTGCCGTATCCCTTACTATCTTACCCTTCCTTTGCATCCCACTCAAAAAAAGAGGGCGCTCCGGAGGCAGAAATAGAACTCGCCAACAGAGCTCCAAAAATTGGGTATTAACTGAGACAAACAACGGGCAAACTTTTTTTAAAGGGAAGAGAGAGGTAGACTGTCCCTTTCGTTTCATTTTTATTTTCTGCAGGGTAGGGAGAAGCCTTGCGCCTTCTTTTTTTGAAGGCAAGTGACTTCGCAAACTGCTCAATTTTGCCCTCTAGGGCCGGGAACTAATGAATAAAAAAGGGTTGGATACGCCCCTCTACCATATCTAGAGAAATAGAATAGTCCTTTTATACAGACTGCTAAGTGCGGAGACGGGAATCGAACCCGTGACCTCAAGGTTATGAGCCTCGTGAGCTACCAAACTGCTCTACTCCGCTCTGGAGTACCAGAAACTGGTGGACAAAAAAGGCTTGAATACAAGCCTCTAACATGTCTAGACAAAGAGAATACTCCTTTTATACAGAATGGAGCGGGTAGCGGGAATCGAACCCGCATCGTTAGCTTGGAAGGCTAGGGGTTATAGTCGACGTTGGTTGATTATTTTTAACGTCTCTAATTCAAAACCGAACATGAAATTTTGATTTCATTCGGCTCCTTTATGGATATTCTCACCACTTAACATCTATGTCAGCTTTTCTATTTGAATGGAACCAAAGCTCTCCGCTTTCTAGATGATCCTTATAGAGTAGGAGATAGAAATTCTATCTAAATCCATCTAATCTACTTACTTCGTTCCCTAATTTCATTCAAGAGATCCTGAGGAAAAGAATTGGGTTTCCACCGAGCTTAAACAATATGCGGATGGTTCTAGTAAACCAAAACTATCGTTTTTTAGCTATTTGGCTTCCTTATTCCTTATTTTAAGAAGATTTAGTTACGATTGGAAATCAACTTTTTTGTATCTTCATCCATAGATCCTTTACTCATATTTTCAAAATTGGAATACTTAATCCAATGCAAAATTATGCTTCGCGACTCTGTACTCATAATCCTATTTTTATTTTGGATGCAATTTAAATTAGTCTTTGGATACAAATCGCCAGAATGTATATTCTTCCTCAATATGCTATTGAGAGGAAAAGGATTTAATCCTTTATAAGAACTAAAGTTTTCATCGGAATATAAAAATAAAAAACTTAAGGATGCCTTAAGTATATCATTTCAAATTCAGTTATTATATAGAACGAATCACACTTTTACCACTAAACTATACCCGCTACATTGTAGATTATGGTATAAATGGTACCCTTTGTCAAGGATAGCCATTTGACAAGAAGGCTAATTCCCCCTTATTGAATCAGATGGAGAAGGTTCATGACACTGAGCCGTTGGTACTTCTACTTCGATCGCTCGCCTTTACTTTAGGATTTAGATAGCCCCTCTGGTCTGTAAAAAAAATCTTTTCTTACCATGCTAATAGCGCCTGAACCAAATGTATTTATTTTGATTAGGATCCTATTCTACGGTTACGACTACAATAATAATTATTTACTTTGCAAGGACGTAAGTGTGTCAGACTGCTAAATTGTTTTATTATTCCTACAATATAAACTAGGGGATATAGGGGGTAACACTGTCCCTATAAATTCCTTTTTCCTTTTCTTTTTTGTCCAGAATTGAACAAAAAAGAAATTATGGAAGATGTTTTCTTCCCCCATTAAGTCCGAGCCATAGAGTAAGAGTGAGATGAGTTTTCCAAATTCATCATAGACTTTCCCTATGGCTTGATAGAAGTAAGCAGCAAAGAGTCGTAACTTAAAGAAAAAAACGGACAGGGCCGACAGATTTACCTGATGTAAAGAAGATCCTAAAAGTCTCTGATTAGTCGACTCTCTCCATTTAACACTTTCCTCTCTCTCCTTTTTTCCACTGACTCAATTCTAGTTTATTAGATTCTTGTTTAAAAGAATGAAAAAAGTTCAATAGAACTAAGAACACATAAAAAATAGCATAGAGGATCAAGGCCATTACCAAAAGTTCCTCCCAAGGATCCTATATCCTATTGGGTATCTGTTCCCCGCCTTTTCCCGCTAGGATCGGAAATCTTATATTTTCCATATCCATATACCGTTGAATCCTTGGGGTTCCAGAATCCGCCTATTTTACTAGTCTTCGGAAACGGAAAACCCTGAACCAAGAAGAGTTGGATATGTTATGTAGGGTATGTTTTTTTTTTATTAATTTTATTTTGAGCTCTCAAGATATCGATATATACATATACAATCTCTACATAATGTCTCTCTCTCTATCTCTATATATTATATATATAATATGTACATTATGCAGTAGACCCATAATGGGAAATCCAAGTGGCTAATTTTTGAATTAAATAAAAAGCCCTTTTAACTCAGTGGTAGAGTAATGCCATGGTAAGGCATAAGTCATCGGTTCAAATCCGATAAAGGGCTTTTTAAATTAGTGGTAGAGTAATCTCGTGCTAAGACGTAAGTCGTTGGTTCGAATCTGATAGAGTACTTTTCTACTAAATTGATTCACTTTTGTTCTTTGTTTTTGAAACTTTCTCTATATTTTTAGAGAATTTTATGACTTAGTGCGGGATGGATGCATTTTTGGTCTGAACACTAAATGAAGCACGGAGAATTAATCTATAACGATCAACTAAAAAAAATCCTAGATGAAAACATAACAGAAAAGTTGGAAAAACTCTTTGCTTTGGATCTATTTATACTTTTCGAGTATATTGACAATTCCAAAAAACTGCTC
>NW_027332663.1:0-161913 GCF_002575655.3 Aegilops tauschii subsp. strangulata
CATCACGTCGATCGAAGAGCGGACCTCTAGGTCTTTCCAGTAGGGTAGGTTCCAAAATATAGATTTCTTCTTCCACATGGGTGCGTGTCCCTCAGCGTCATTCGGAACAGATAGTCAAGGAGGAAGGTTGCTTAGGGCCTTGGATGAGAACTGGCATCATAATGAACTTCCGCTTCATGCACAGCCAAGGAGGAAGGTTATAGATACATAGAGTCACGGGCCAGGTGCTGTGATTGCTGCTCTGCTCCCCGAAAGGATTAATGCCATCTGCACTTAAACCAAACCATACGTTCCTTGCGTCACCTGCAAACTCCTCCCAGTACTTTCTCTCGATTTTTCTCCACTGCGACCCGTCAGCGGGTGCTCTCAACTTCCTGTCTTTCTTACGGTCATCTCTGTGCCATCGCATCGACTTGGCATGCTCTTTGTTTCTGAACAAGCGTCTCAACCGTGGTACTATAGGAGCATACCACATCACCTTGGCAGGAACCCTCTTCCGGGGGAGCTCGCCGTCAACATCACCAGGGTCATCTCATCTGATCTTATACCGCAATGCACCGCATACCGGGCATGCGTTCAAATCCTTGTACGCACCACGGTATAGGATGCAGTCATTAGGGAATGCATGTATCTTCTGCACCTCCAATCCTAGAGGGCAAACAACCTTCTTTGCTGCATACGTACTGTCGGGAAATTCGTTATCCTTTGGAAGCTTCGTCTTCAATATTTTCAGTAGCTTCTCAAATCCTTTGTCAGGCACAGCATTCTCTGCCTTCCACTGCAACAATTTCAGTACGGTACCGAGCTTTGTGTTGCCATCTTCGCAATTGGGGTACAAACCTTTTTTGTGATCCTCTAGCATGCGATCGAACTTCACCTTCTCCTTTTGACTTTCACACTGACTCCTTGCATCAACAATGACCCGAAGGAGATCATCATCGGGCACATCATCTGGTTCCTCTTGATCTTCAACAGCTTCCCCCGTTGCAGCATCACCGTATTCGGGGGGCACATAGTTCTCATCGTCCTCTTCTTCTTCGTTGTCTTCCATCATAACCCCTATTTCTCCGTGATTGGTCCAAACATTATAGTGTCGCATGAAACCCTTATAAAGCAGGTGGGTGTGAATAATTTTCGAGTTAGAGTAAGACTTCGTATTCCCACATATAGGGCATGGACAACACATAAAACCATTCTGCTTGTTTGCCTCAGCCACTTCCAGAAAATCATGCACGCCCTTAATGTACTCTGAGGTGTGTTTGTCACCATACATCCATTGCCGGTTCATCTGCGTGCATTATATATAATTAATTGTGTCAAAAACCATTACAAAACATCATGAGTAGATAATTAAGAGACCAAATTAATAGAAGTTCATCATCACATTAAAACCAAAGTACATACATAGTTCTCATCTAACAACATATAGCTCTCCAGAGCATCTAATTAATTAAACCATACATTGAAACTATGTAAAACATTTCAATGCCAAAACAAATGCGATCATAATCGCAACCAAGGTAACAATTGATCCACCGGCATAATGATACCAAGCCTCGGTATGAATGGCATATTTTCTTATCTTTCTAATCTTCAAGCGCATTGCATCCATCGTGATCTTGTGATCATCGACGACATCCACAACATGCAACTCCAATATCATCTTCTCCTCCACAAATTTTTTTAGTTTTTCCTTCAAGAAATTGTTTTCTTCTTCAACTAAATTTAACCTCTTGACAATAGGGTCGGTTGGAATTTCCGGTTCACATACCTCCTAGATAAATAAAATCTATGTCACGTTGGTCGGCATAATTATCATGAACAATAAATGAACCAAATAGCTATAAAGATAATATATACCACATCCAAATCATAGACAGGACGAGGGCCGACGGGGGCGGATACCAAAACCATCGCACTAAATAATAAGAAGCAATAATAAAAGTAAGAAAATTATACAAGTATCTATATAAACATACAAGTAAGAATTTTTTCCTTTGAGAAAGAAGATAAGAACAAGAGGCTCACCATGGTGGTGCCTGTGACGAGATCGGCGCGGGCGATCGACGGCGGTGAAGATGGGGACGGGATGTGACGGACCGCTAAACCTAGACAAATATTGAGGAAAATGGAGTTTGGAGGTCGAGCTTGGAGAGGAGAAAGCTTAACTAGTGTGGCTCGGGCATTCCATCGAACACCTCGTGTGCATAGGAGGTGAGCTACAGCACCACAAAGCTCTCCCCTCGCCGGCCAGGAAAAACAGAGCAGTGGGAGTATATATAGGCAACTCATTGGTCCCGGTTCGTGGCATGAACCGGGACTAAAGGTCACCCTTTCGTCCCGGTTCATGCCACGAACCGGGCCCAATGGTGGTGGGCTAGGAGCGAGGCCCTTTGGTCCCGGTTCGTCCCACCAACCGGGACCAAAGGGGCCAGACGAACCGGGACCAATGCCCCATGAGGCCCGGCAGGCCCCTGGCCTCACGAACCGGGACCAATGGGCCCATGGGTCCCAGTTCGTGACTGAACCAGGACTAATGGGCTTATCTGGCCCGAACGTATGCCCTGTTTTCTACTAGTGCTAGTTGGTTTGATGAGTACAATTTATCATCCAACCCTAGTTTTTTAAATCATTCATCTAATTACGTGCAAGCGCCAGTTCAATATACTTGTCCGAGCATACCGATGGATCAGAGATTGGCAATGCTACTACTAGTTAATAAGCCAATTACTCGCAACCTTGTATGGTACACCTCACATTAATAATATTTCTTCTTCTTACACAACTATAGATGTTTAATTCGGCTCCACATGGTGGAGATAACCGAATAGGCGAAAATTATACAGGCGCATATGTGCCTTTACATAATATTGTAGCATGTAATGCATCCTCTACACAATTGTAAAACTTAAGTAGCACTCACGAATCATTGCCGAATGAGTCTGAAATTATTATGCAACAATACCTTACAGATGTGGTTGTGGCTGCATTAAAAAAGAGCTTGGCACAAAATAAGAGGATTGGTGCTCTTTTCCTTGAACAAGATGAAAAGGGTTTGTTGCCTTGAACAACACGCGAAAAGACGTCGGCAACTAGCAAACTCATAAAACTAAATCTATGTGTAGGTGAAGAAAAAAGTAAAAAGCCAAAAATTGATTAGATCTACGATCGGCAAAGTATAACAAAAATCTAATACCCTGCCAATTTCCGCGAGAATTTAGAGTATTAATATTTTATATATGTGAATCATTTATAGTACTTGAAGTTTAGAAAATAATGAAAACATTTGTGGTGCGTTGTGGCCTTCTCGACATGGTTGTAATATTTTTTGGCTTCAACATGAATAATAAATTGATAATAAAGAATCAAATCTAAACTATCCAAAAAAACATATTTTTATTCATGCAGATTCATGCACTGAATCATCATGAATTGATAGTATTCTTCTTGACTACAATCGAAGTTCATCAACCTAGTTATCACTAGTTCATGATTTAAGCAACATCGCACCTAATTCTAGAAGATGGAAGAGTAGTTCCTGAGATTCTTTCATGTGTGGTTAACACTGTCCTGCATGCCACGAAAAAACATCATTATTGAAGTGGTTAAACTTGTACAGATAACCTAGTGAGAAATGAAACATGCGAGCGAAGGACTAATAAGATGACTCAAAAGAATTTTCAGCTATATCCATCTTTGCAAATCATACAAATAAAAATTGCATTAAAGGAAGTAGAAATTGTCAGTTTAGTATATAGCTAATATTTTTGAGGAAATACATTGCATGGAGAAATCTGCATCGTTACCGTTCCAACCGCTGTCAGTGTACAAAAGTAGGGGCTCTCCTTTTAACCCCTTTACTGGTACACGGGCAGTCGGAGCCACGCGCCACGGCCGCACTTGGCAAGGCAGGGGAGGTGAACCGAGGTGGAACCAAAGCACAAGACAGGCGAGATGACGCCAAGGCCAAGACCACAAAGAGCAGATGGACGAAGTAGGTTTCCCCGGCAAGTCTCTTGCCGGGGCAGCCTCAGCAGCCACGTTGAGCACCTCCATGGCGGTATGCAAATCTTTGTGAAGACAAGAACAACACTCTTAATCAGAAGAGTGGAAGACGGCGAGCCTCGGTGAGATCCTTGCCGAGGAAGCCCACAAGACCCCCGGTAAGATCCTTGCCGGGGACGACCGCAACGCCACGGCAAGACCCTTGCCGGAGCCCCGACAGGTCCCTTGCCGAGGGCATCCGCGAGGCTGCAGCCAGGCCCGCACCCGCCAAGCTTTTCGCCACCAGTCCCATGCAGCTGCCAGCCCACCAGGCGGGTAGGCACCTGCGTGTCGACGCAGAGCTCCTCCGCCAACTCAGCACGTGCCTATGTGGTGGCATGCAGATCTTCCTGAAGGCTCCACCACCGCGCCACTTCAGGTGGTTGCCTGCCTCCTTGGCGCCACCGTCTTGCTGGCCCAGGCGCATGTCGAGACGGGGCGAAGCGGCGGTAAAGTGGAGGGGACTCATCAGGGGCGCATTTAATGCGATTTGTCCCGTAATTGCTAGCGATAAGCTTAACCACAGTACCCCGATGCCACCTCCTGGTGCCACTGTGGCGATTCCTTTGCCTATAAAAGGAGACCCAGGGCATCTAGGAGAAGGATTCGGACTCTTGGACAAGTTACGCTCCTTGTAGCTAGTTCGAGCTCCTCAAGAACACATATATACATCCACCAAAGAAGGACTAGGGTATTACGCATCTCTGTGGCCCGACCCTGGGTAAACGACCCTTGTGCTGACTGTTGATCCTGCTCTTCTCACAACCCCGCGCCCCTGCAACCGTAGTAGGGATTCCAGTGATCCCGTAGGTGTCGTTTCCCACCGACATCTTTGGCGCACCTGGTAGGGGTCGCAGTCATGAGAATCTGGGTTAGTAGTTAGCCTAGCAGTTCCTCGTTGCCATGGCTCCGAAGAAGGAGGCGGCCAGGAGAAAAAGACGCCACCTGCGAACGCGAAAGACGCCAGCGCGACAACAGAAAAGCTAAGTCATGCGAAACCTTAAACATTTTCCTTTTTATATATGAGGTTATTGTCCTCGAAGGTCTTGCACGTAAAGGGGCCCTTCCGCGATTGGCAACACCCTTGTTCTGTTTCGAGTCCGCTCAACAGCTCAAGCGGCCGCGTCGAGAGTGGCGGGGTAGACTTCCGCAATCGGCAACGCTCTCGATTCTGACTCCAGTCAAGCTCGAAAGTTCGAGCGGCTGCATTGAGAGCGGCAAGGTGGTTCGCCCGGCAGCACGCACACCCGGCAGGCCTTTGGGGATCCGTCCTCAAGGTGCCGCCCTAGGTTTACGTGCTGGCAAGCCTACCCAATTAGCGTAGGGTGAACATACAAAGGGAAGATCAAACAGGAAAATAACATGCATAATATCAAGAGTACTGCAGAGTTATGTTACATCAAATTGTTGCTGCGGTTCTAACTAAAGATATGAATTGTCTTGGTCATGGACCCGCAGCGGCAACAAGGAACGGGGCGCCTATTCCCGGCGCTGGCCCTCCACCCTCAGGATTCCACCGAAGCGGCTGATGACGGGCTCGATGCGCTCCTCGATCCCAGAGAGGTCCGCATCGCCCGGCAAGCTGTCCAGCACGGCGTCGAAGTCGAGGTCGGGGTTCCAGAAAGCCAGCTTGGTGAGGACCTTGGTCATGGCTCCCCGGCAGATTAGCCGGGACTCGTCGGCCAAGGAGCTCGCCCAATTAGACTTGAGCTGCTCCAGAGCCCCGAGAACAACTTCGAAGAACAGGGTCAGCTTGGCGTTGGTGGTCCCGCTGCGCTCTGGGGCGTACCTCGCATTTGGCATCCCCATGGTAGCCAGCTGAGTGGTGATCCTACCGGCGACGTCCTCGAGGCGGCCGATCCAGCGGTTCTGGCCATCCACGAAATCCTTGTGGGTGGCGGCCTCGACCTTCCGCAGTTGCTTCTCGGTCTCCAGCTCCTTGGCCAGGGTTCCTTCCCGGGCCTTGGCCCCCGAGAACATCCCCTCAAGGGCCTCCAGCTTCAGCTTCAGGTCCTTGACGGAGTCATTAGCCTTGGAGAGCTGCTCGGCCTTGCCAAGGACGGCGCCTTGCGCCTCCGTCAGGGCAGCATTGAGCGTGTCCTTCTCCTCAGCCAACTTCAGGGTCTGGTCCTTCAGCCTGTCCCGCTCCACCTCCAGCTCCTTCACCTTGCTGGCGTGAACTAGAGCCTGGGCATCCAGCGCCTCCCTGTGCCTCTACTCCAGCTCTTCAGTCCGCTGCGCGACAAGCTTCTCCACCTCCTCGACCTTGGCGCAGAGTTTGGCGTCAAGATCCGCCTCGCGTTTGGCGAGGTCCTCCTCCTGGGAGTTCAGTGCGGCCCCGTGCTGGGTCCGGGCGGCCTCAGCGGCGGCGGCCAAGTCCTTCGCCGCTTCTTGGGCCTTCTCGACGTCGGCCAGCTTCATGGTGAGCTCCACATCATGCTTGGCCAGCTCGCCCTGGGCGGCCTTCTGCTCGTCACGAGCCTGGCGGAACCAGTCCTGCCTCGCGGCGACGTGCCGCTGGAGGTCCGCCTCCGCCTTCTCAGCCAGTGCCATCCTAGACCTAGCCTTGTCCAAGCAGGCACGGTGGAGCGCCTGGAGCTTCCGGAAGCTGGCGCCCATGGCCTGGAGCAGCCGCTCCTCCTGGGAGACGTCGCCACCAACGCTCGGCTCGTCGACGACCTCGAGCCCGGCGGCGGCAAGCACCTCATCGTCAAGCACCTCTCCCTCGACCGGTGTCCTGGTGCTCGACGCGCCTGGGAGGTGGACGAACAAGTCGTCACTCACCCTCAGGTACTTGCCGAAGCCGGGACCAGCAGAGGAAGAAGGCTGGTCGTCAGCCACCTCCTCCTCCTCCTCGACAGCGGCCTTGCCAAACCCCTCGACAGGCCCCTTGCCGGCCTCCTCAGTGGTGGCCTTGTCGGCCTCCCCGGCAGGCCCCTCTGCGGCGTCCTCAGCAACGCCCTTGGCGGCCGCCTCGGCGGCAATCTTCTCGGCGTCCACCTCGGCGGCCTTGGCGACGTCCTCAATAATGGCGTCCATGTTCTCTGGGTTCACTGAGGAGGGATCTGGACACAGAAGAAGGGAGTGAGGCAAGATATAGACCAAGAACAAGAAGGGAAAAAGCAGCGACGAAAGGCGAACAACTTACTAGTCCCAGGCTGGAAAACAGAAGTCCCATCTCCACCAGCATTTGACGCCGAGGCGAAGCCGCCAGCGCCCAAGTTCTCCTCCTCCTCCTCCATGTGCGTGGGCTCGACGCTTGGCGCCCTTGCCGGAGACGCCCCTAGGGGTGGCGTGGTCGATGGGGGTAGCGTGCTGGGAGTAGCCCTCTGCGGCTCCTCCTGCTGCTGCTCTCCTCCTGTGCACCCGGCATGGTCAGCACCAGAGTGTCAAACCCCTAACACATGTCGACGAGGGGAGAGTAATGAACTTACGCTGCGGGCTGTGCCGGGGGCTGATGTCTGGGCTGCTCAGCACCACCAGTGGCGCCCTTGAAGTACCAGCCGGGGGCTGGCCGCCCGCCGAGGCCTTGGCCCTCTTCACTCTCTGGGCCAGCGTCTCGATGTCCCTGCAAAGACGAAGACAAGTTAAGACAAGCGGTACAGATCGAGGGGACGGAGATGACGGGAAGAGTGGGATGCTTACTCATCGTCCACCTCCTCCTCCTCTGTTGCCTTCCACTTCCTCCTCGGGCTGAGGGATCCGAAGTCGAAGGCGAGCCCTGCGCCGGCGTCCGCCGGGGGAGGAGTGGAAGGCAGGGTTTGCGCGCACTTGGATGAAGAGGAAGCAGATGCTTTCTTCTTCGCCACCGCGGCCTTCACCACCTTCCTCGCTGTCGCGACTCTCATCTGGCGCGCGGACTCCTCTAGAGATTTTGGCTGCCGCGCGGCCTTGGCGGGGCGGACCGGCTCGCCAGAAAGGCCCGCCGCAGGACTCGCTCCCTTGCCGGAGCTGAAGGGTCGACGGCCTCAGCCTCCTCCTCCGACGACGACTCGTCGGCCACATCCTCAACCAAAGGAGCCTCGGCGCCGGCGCTGCTGGCCTCCCCCGCGGCCGCCGCCCACCGGGCGAGCTCCTCCTCTTCCGCGGCTGCCGCAGCCTCGTCCTCCACACCGTCGGCGCTGCCGGCCTCCTCGACAAGCTTCGGCTCCATCGCCCTGGCAGCGATGTAGTCCAACTCCGCCTGGGTGGTGTCCTAGACGACCAGCCGCTCGGCGTCGGCATTGACGTATCCCTCGTGCAGGGTGTCGAAGAACTGCTACACCTCGATGTCCTCCGGCTCGACCCAGCTCGGGTCGGGGCCATGCGCGTTGCAGTCCAGCATCATGGTGATGATGTCGTTCCGGCGCGAATTATTGCACAGCGGGACCACTCCCGCCGGTAGCTTGAACAGGGGCCCCTTGGTGGCCTTGCCGGCCTTCACGGCAGCCCTCGCGGCCTTGTCGGTCCACTCGACCTCGCCGTCACTGTCCACATCGAGCTGGAAGAGCCGCTGACAGAAATGAGCGTGCCCCATCACCGTGAAGTTGTGGTCGAGGCCGGGGTGAAGCCGCATGATGTCGGCAGGGTTCGTGAAGAGCTAGGCCAGCCTGACCTTGTTATGCAGCGGAGCAATCCGACGGCGGATAAAATCCTCCCCGATCATCTCAAGGGTGAGCCCGGCCCTGGTAAGGCGAAGGATCCTGGTGGTGGGGACCATGAGCTTCGTGTCGTCGGCATCAAGGTCGGTCTAGTCGTTCTGGCGAACCGGCGGCGCGTCGCGGACCCGGCAAAAGGCCGGCGGGTCCTTCTCTTCGATCCAGCACCACCGGCCCCGCCATTCTTCCCACCTCTCCTTCGTGGCGCCCTCCGGGTACGCCCCCTTGGACCTCGGGATCCAGGTGACGCAACCAGAGATGGCGTCGCCCTTTTGGATTCGAGGGGAGAAGTAATGACGAAAGAGCGCCGTGTTGGGGTGCACCCCGGCGAAGCCCTCACAGAGGTGCGCGAAAAGGGCCATACATGCCACCGCATTCAGAGTAAAATCCAGAAGGCGGAAGCCATAGGTGTGCATGACATCGCAGAAGAAATCGGAGAAGGGGGACAGAGCCCGCAGGAGAAGTAATCAACAAAGAAGGGGTACCGATTTGAGGCAGCCTCAGGGCGGTTTGCAGGGCTGACGCGCGTGGCTGGATTCCCCGTCTTCTCTCCCCCCGTCTTCACCCCCCACAGGGGCTTGAAGGCCTCCCGGAGCTCGAACACGTCGACGGTCAAGGGGAAGTAGGCGAGCTGCGTCCGCAGCACCACCAACGCACTCTCCGGCGGCTCCGTCGCACCAGCGTCCTTGGCCACTCCCTTGCCCTTGGTGGATTTGGGCGCCATGGCGGCTAGGGAGGTGGGCGAGAGACAGAGGGCAGCGGAAACGCAACGACGGCGAGCGAAGACGAAGCTTAGGGAGGAAGGAGAAGGGGGCGGCGGCCCTAAGATCGAAAGAAGACGCGGAAGGGGTAATGTGAGCAGCGCGCCCGCGGTTATTCCTTTTTTACGGGGAAGGCGCAGGCCGCCTCCTTTCCCATTAACTACGACGTGACGCATGCGTGCGGGAACCGCCCCACGCATGCCCCCCACGTCACGCACGACCCCCACGTCACGCGTTCAACGCGGGTCGTGGGGAAGCACAGCGGATGGAGAGTTTTACCGCGGTAAAAGCCACCCCGCCTGCCCGCGCACCGTTTTGGTCCTGGCCCAACAATGCGTTGCGCTTATGTGTGGCCCAGGCCCGGGGGCTCCTGTCGGTGTACAAAAGTAGGGGCTCTCCTTTTGACCCCTTTACTGGTACATGGGCAGTCGGAGCCACGCGCCATGGCCGCACTTGGCAAGGCAGGGGAGGTGAACCGAGGTGGAACCAAAGCACAAGACAGGCGAGACGACACCAAGGCCAAGACCACAGAGAGCAGATGGACGAAGCAGGTTTCCCCAGCAAGACTCTTGCCGGGGCAGCCTCAGCAGCCCCGGCAAGACCCTTGCCGGGGCGGCTCGCCCACACCGACGGAGTGAGCCACCCTTGAGCCCATAGTCTCCAACGCCATCAACCACGTTGGGCCAGGGCTCGGGAGGCACCTCCATGGCGGTATGCAGATCTTTGTGAAGACAAGAACAACACTCTTAATCAGAAGAGTGGAAGACGGCGAGCCTCGATGAGATCCTTGCCGAGGAAGCCCACAAGACCCCCGGCAGGATCCTTGCGGGGCACGACCGCAACGCCATGGCAAGACCCTTGCCGGGGCCCCGGCATGGCCCTTGCCGCGGGCATCCGCGAGGCCGCAGCCAGGCCCGCACCCGCCAAGCTTTTCGCCACTAGTCCCATGCAGCTGCCAGCCCACCAGCCGGGCAGGCACCTGCGTGTCGACGCAGAGCTCCTCCGCCACCTCAGCTGCTTGCCTGCCTACATGGCGCCACCGCCTTGCTGGCCCAGGCGCGTGTCGAGACAGGGCGAAGCGGCGGTAAAGTGGAGGGGACACGTCAGGGGCGCATTTAATGCGCTTTGTCCCGTAATAGCTAGCGATAAGCTTAACCACACTACCCCGATGCCACCTCCTGGTGCCACTGTGGCGATCCCTTTGTCTATAAAAGGAGACCCAGGACATCCAGGGGAAGGATTCGGACTCTTGGACAAGTTACGCTCCTTGTAGCTAGTTCGAGCTCCTCAAGAACACAGATATACATCCACCAAAGCAGGACTAGGGTATTACGCATTTCTGCGGCCCGAACCTGGGTAAACGACCCTTCTGCTGACTGTTGATCCTGCTCTTCTCACAACTCCGCGCCCCTGCAACCGTAGTAGGGATTCTAGTGATCCCATAGGTGTCGTTTCCCACCAACAACCGCAGGGGAATGTTGAGTATTATGATTAGTTAGGAAATACGAGATAGAGCAGGATATGTTCTGGCTTGTCTTGTACTCCAAATTAATCATGTACTCCTATATATATATGCCCACAAGGCTCAAACCATAAACAACGATTGCACCAATCTCTCTCTGTCCCTTCTAATAAGCCTGATGGCCCCTGCCGCCACCATGAGAAGGACACCGCAACTACCTGTTGCGGCTTCTATGCAGGGTTATCTAGTCAGGAGTGGACACTGCGACATCCTAAGCTAGGTAATGTCGCCCAGCTGTGAAGGACCCCGTGCCAGCCCGGCCATTGATCTGATCCTCGGAGGCACCACCCCATCCTCGGAAGAGGTGCCCGTCCGAGAGAGAGCATGCGCCCGAGGAGAATGAGTGTAGTGTGATGTCACCAAGCCGAAGCCAGAGCCGCCGATGCTTAGTAGATGCTCGAGCGTGCACAACAGGCGGGCCATGGGACAGTCACTAGTAGAAAAAGGGTCTAATGTTTAGCTCATTAGTCCCGGTTTGTATTTGAGCCGGCACTAATGTGACCATTAGTGTCGGTTCCAACGGCTAGGCAGGCCGCTCTCAGTAGTACCGGTTCGTGATGAACCTTTAGCCCCGGTTCGTGCCACGTACCGGTACTAAAAAGAGTGGTGGTAGAATGTTTTCAGACTGGGGCCCCTCCAGCACCTTTAGTACCGGTTCGTGCCACGAACCGGTAGTAAAGGTCATCCTATATACACCCTTCGTCCACCCGTGGTCGAGCTCGCTCTGTTCTTCACCTTTCTCCTCTCCTCTCTGTTCTTCCCCTTTCCCCTCTCCTCTCTGTTCATCCCCTCTTCCTCGAGCTCATCACACATTTTGCCCAAATTTTGTCAAGATTTGAAGGCCCCCATCCATTCAAGCGATCACAAAGGTTAGCAACTTTGTCCTTTCATCTCTCATTGCTAGATTAGCTCTTGCAATGCTTTATATAGGATTAATTTGTGGGTTTTAGTAATTTGGGAGGAATTATATGTGGTAGTTTATTTGATTTATATGCAATTTGAGCTCAAAATAACTTTTAGTTTGCATATGTAGGTGTGGTTTACTTAGTGCTTCCCATCTCCGTTGTAACCACCGTCGATCATCCGCCCCGACCCGCCGCCGGCACCACCTAGTTCAGCTCCAGGCAACCCAGCCGCGGGAGCTGCTCCCTGCGGGATGTATGACATGATGCAGGAGCACCGCGCCTTATCTACCACCAAGCAACATCCACCTGTAGTAGATCGCGAGCATCCGCTAGACCCGCATGGCGACGTGTCCGATCATGCCGACCATGGAAGGGACTAGATGGGGAATAGACAAGACGAGAAGGCAGACGTTATGAGGAGGCCCGCTTCCACCGGCAAGCCGACGTGGGAGGCCACAGCCAGGGGCGGCGATGAGGGCTGACGAACGACGTAGTAGAGGTATGTGCGGCGGGGATGCCTCCGGTCTCGCCCAAGGGCGAGCCGCAAGGTGGCTAGTGTCCGTGTTAAGATATATAAAGAACGGAGAGGAGATATGAATTCCTGTTTAAGAAGCGACAGATACACGATTGTATGAACAAGGGATATGGCTACAATGCCGAACAAGGTTACCAACGATGGCCTTCATATGTATCGAGGCAGAGGTCGGCGACAACTACGAGCCAGCACTCCTCTAAGCCCCAGCTTAGGGGGTAAGTGTTGGCCAAATAAGTCGTGCCTATGGCGAGGATGCACTACTAGGGCAAACCTTATCCACAGAATCTTAGCAGCAGCGCGGTTTAGGGGGAGGCGCTACTGCTAATTAGCAGTAGCGCGGAAAAAAACAAGCGCTACTGCTACTCACTTAGTAGTAGGGCGGCTCGGTGGAACCACGCTGCTACAAAAATTGACCGACAATTCCGCCACCCTAGGTTTAGCAGTAGCGCGGTCTTGCTAACTGCGCTACTGATAAAGTTATAGTAGTAGCGCGCTTTCTTTGGTGGCGCTACTGCTAATTTTGAAACTGGCCACATGGCCGGCCCCTCATAGCAGTAGCGCGTGTGCCGTAAGTGCGCTGCTGCTATGTTGTTAGAAGTAGCACCGTTTAGGACCAGCACTACTGTTAAGCCGCAGCATATACCACCTTTTCCCTCCCCCTCCCCCTCCCCCATCCTATCTTCCTCACTTTCCCCTACCTCCCACCTCCTCTCTCCCTCACATTGCTTCTTCCTCACTACTTCTCCCCCCATTACTGTCCTTCTATCTACCTTTCTCTCTCTTTATTACTTCTAGCTAACTTACACAACCTCCATTAATGCATCTCCTTTCTCGTTTTCCTTCCCCCTCCACTAGTTGAAGTTGTCTCCTCCCAAATTAGCTAGCTAGGTAGATATAGCATTTAGTGAAGTGACCTATGTACCCCCTAACTAGATCTAGCCTTGTCAAGAAGAGCTTTATCCACTTTTGATCTCCCTACTGCATCATCATCTCCACCGTTTGCTCGATCTCGAGATAGAGGTGATTAAAAATTTATGCTTTTGCAAGAATTGAAATATGTGTATGTGTGTGCGATATGACATAATCGGGCGATATGATAGAAATTGTGTGTGTGGCATGAGTTGACGCCGAATTGTGCTTGTGAGTTGCCTATGTTTTGCCGAAATGTCGATTTATTTCCATTTCGGCGAATTCCGGGAAAACTCTAGATCTATATGTCCTATTTTTAGGGAAGGTCATGCCGAATTTTTGCATGACTTTGATGCATGCACACATTTTTATAGTCAAATTCTTTATTATTACCATGCAGGTGTTCACGATGGTCAGTGGATCGATGGTTGACAGGTGGTTGTGGTCGGCGGTGCAGGACATGAAAGAAAATAACTTGACAGAGGTTTTATGTCCGTGTCGAAGATGCAAAGAAATAGTTTGGCTCGACCACTATGACGATGGTCATGTCGAAGCACACCTGCTCATGGCTAGTTTCATGCATGGCTATACTCGGTGGATAATTGAAGATGAGGATGATGATGTTGAGGACGCCGACGGGGCAGGCAATGACGACACGGGGCAAAACAAAGAGATGATCGATAATGGCGGCGGGGAAGAGGCCGGACATGGCGGCGGAGAAGGGGCCGCACATGGCGGAGGAGAAGGGGCCGTACATGGCGGCGGAGAGAACGTGGACTCCACGCTGCAGAGTTCGTCGGTACTAAGTTCAATCGTGCGGGACCCTCATGTTCAAGCACTGCTTCACAAGGAGACGAGTACTGAGAGAGATGCTTCTAGAGAGGAGTCTAACCTGTAGCAACTGGTGGTAGACTCGAACACTCCATTGTATGATGGTTGCAATCCTGAGGTGACCCTCTTGAGTTTCACGCTCCAACTCCTGAAGACCAAGGCTAAAAACAAATGGACCGACACTAGCCTTGATGAGCATCTCAAATACCTAAAGGATGTTCTTCCCGTGGGGAATCTAAGTCCTACTAGTGTGGATGAGGCAAAGCAGATCGTGTGCCATCTTGATCTGCCGCATGTTAGATACCATGCATGCATCAACGATTGCATACTTTATCGGAAGGAGCACGCGGAAAAAACAAGCTGTCCGGTGTGCAGTGCTTCTCGATACAAGAAGGCCAGGAAGAAATCTCTCCATAATGTCGAACATGGTTAGCAACGATGGCCTTCGTATGTATCGACTTCACCGAGATGCATGGTTAGCAACGATTGGAATGCTCGTTTTGTGCCAGAAGCTTCGACTACAGATGATATTTGCAACCCAGCTTGCGACTCCCGTATATATTTTTTATCATACTTTATTTTTCTTACACAGTTATTTTCAACTCACATGAAAATGCCGCAAAGGAATGCCCATGTGGCATATTTCAGAGAGAGAGAGAGAGAGAGAGAGAGAGAGAGAGAGAGAGAGAGAGAGAGAGAGAGGGCATTGCTGATATGGCAGCCATTGGCGAAAATGAAGGAACAGTTTATTCGAGGGATCTTTGGTGCAACCACAGTAACATGTTGACCCCAAAGAAGGCAAATACCTTGTTAAGCAACTGACACATGATAAATGGAAGTAAAGGAAAGAAAATACGGGGACTCTCACAAGTCATAAAGCTAATAAACGAGGAAAGATAGTCGGCACCCGGGTGAGGTGCATGTGTTGTATTCCTCTTCCTCTTTGCCATGCCTCACGGACAGTACTGACAAATCTTGAGAGCCTCAGCTTCGCAGTAGACAAAAGTGAAAATGGGACCAACGTTCCCAATGCACCACTTATACGCTGTCTGATAGCAGACGCTTGCTGACGCCGCCGTCGGCGTGGCCATTAGCAGCTGTGCAGCGAACAGGGCCAGCGTGAAAATGGCGGCCATCTTAAGCATGGAGTTGGGAGCCATTGCAAGAGCTAGCGGGCGAAGGATGTTGCGGCTTGAAGGTCTAGCCAGCAAACTGGAAGTGTTTTCTGGAAGCTTTGGTTGATGTGAGTGCTTGCTAGCAAGGCCTCCTATTTATAGGCACAAGAGTTGGTTAGTTGGTCTTCGTTTGCCATCCATGATCTCACTCGATCTCAGATGTAATAGTAATACTGGAGTATCGTGCATGAAAATGGAAGATTTTATTCCATCAATCATCCAAACCATGCGCGCGCGCATTTGGCATATCCCAAACCAGCTGGCTGCATCTACGATCAATTCATACTTTAGTACTTATCGGACAAAAGATAATCCTATTGTGTGCCATGCAGTGAGTTTAAAATGTACTACCAGCCTAGCACCGAGATTCAAGAAAATACGGAACCAATACAAAAACTGCAGTGTCCAAGCCTATGTTATTAAGATCCCACGACAGCATACAGCATCTTGATCCCGTATCAATTAGTACACGATCTCGCGATTTTAACGCCATTATCTTCAATATTCAGAGGTTATCCTTCAATTCTTTGTTCTTGCGGTCGCTGCACACAAGCTAGGCAGAAATAGTGAAAATTGGCTTAGAGTTCGCCCCTTGACTACAGTTTCACACGCACCTCCCCTTCAACTATCAATATCAGGTAATTCTGGTCCTGGACTAGGGTCATGGAATGTAGAATAGATGGATGTGCGACAGCTTTGACGGATGCAAGGACAAACGGAAGGTTGTTAGAATTAATCCGAGGCGCACAGTTAATCTATCAAGGACCAAGCAATCACACAAGCACGACACTGACATTTGTTAACAAGTTCCTCATCATGGCTACATCTTCGGGGCCTGACTACGGGCGCTCGTCCCCGTGACACTGTCACAATAACGCATGCCGGCCACTCGGGTGCTGGCACGCGCCACCGGCTTCCCCTACGTACATGTGTTATTATGTTTGCATAGGTTACATCGCGTGTCAACCCATCCATATATGAGAGGTTTAGGATACAAGTGTCCTATTTGGACACGACTTCATATCCTATCTACACACAGTCCAAATCCAGGTCCAACTGTAACCTACCTTGTACAATAATATTCGACACAACTCTAAGAAAGGTAACAAGACATAGTGCTGGGAGATCTTTAAAATCGTGAGCACACTTTGCTAGCCCTACTTGTGGCAGTTTAAAAAGGGTTCAAAAGGGCCAACTACCTCGTCTCGATCGCGACCGTGTCGCCTCCGCAGGTGCCCAGCCGCGCCTCCGCTCCTTCCCCGCGAGCCCTCCCCCTCTCTCCTCCTCCTCCCTGCCGCCGTCGCCGGCGCCCGCCGCGGGCCTGGCCCGGGCGACGTTGGCGGCGGCGGCCCCCAGCCCTTACCTATCTAGGGTTCCTCCGGCGTGGGACGGAGCACTCCGGGCGGTGTCTTCAGGCGGCGGAGGTCCTGCGCGGTGGCGGGGTTTCCTTTCGCAGGAGGGGGCGAGCTCTGGGCGGCGGCGGCGCCGTTGGCGGCGGGGCAGTGCGGTGGCTTGGCTGGCGGCGCCCGCCCTGCCGAGATCTGGGCCCGGGCCCCATCTGAGCCAGGACGGGCCGGCGACAGGCGTGGCGTTGGCGTGGCCCTCAGGAGGCGGTGGAGCGGCGATGATCGGCGGGGTGCTGGTGGCGTCGACGCCAGCCTGCTGCAGCGTTGTCGGCGGGGATCGCGGGCCCATTTCAGGCCTGGCCGTGCCGCGATATTGCTGAACCCGCGGGAAGTTGAGTTCAGATGTTAGGGGATGTAAGAGATCTTATATTGTATATATATATATGTAGCCAGTAGCGTCGGATATATATACGAAAACTTGGTGCTCCGGGGCCCATTTCAGGCGACGGCGGCGGAGGCGCGGGCCTCCCGCACGACGGCGGTGGAGGTGGTTCCCTCCTGCTCGGCCTTGGTGCTGCTGCTCCCGTCGCTTGGATCTTCTCTCCGGTCTTCTTGGCCTAGTGGTGGTGCTCGCAGAGAGACGACGTTGGTGGCGGCGCAACAGTGATGGCGCATGGTTGGGCGGTGGTTTGGCTGGTTGGCTTCGGTTGGCCGGTGGGGTTTGGCGTGCGGGAGAAATCCTTGCCGGTTCGTCCGGCTCCGATGGGGTGACACCGGCGGGTGCCACTATCCTTCTTGGACGGTGTCGGGAGTAGCTATCCCCCACCTCCCTCCGCGTACTGGGGAAAACCGTAGGACTTGTCCAGACAGCAGCGTCGTCGGCGTCGCATTCCTTCTTGGAGGTGCTGCTTAGTTCATGGTAGATCAGAGCCTTGGGCTGTGGTGGTTTGTTTTCGGAGGGCGCAACGGTCATGGGTCTTCCGTGCTTTGTCGAGCTGCCGCTGTTGGCATTTATTTGTTTTTCTTTTCTTTGGGCTTGATGTGCTGCTCACCCCAGCATTGCGATGTGTACAATGGTGGTTTGCTTTGGAATAAAAATCGGGGGAAACCCTTTTTCGGTAAAGGGCCAACTATCAAATAATATGTAACGTCACCACATCCTTCGAACCCACAAATTTGAATTAAAGTCACACTGTTCTAACTTCAAAAGATGTCTCAGCTAAATCAAACAATTGCACCATCCATAGTTGACTTTGGAGTTTCCCCATACAAGCGCGCATGTGGCATATCACAAGCCAGCTGATTGCATCTAAGCTCAACTCATACTTTACTGCCTAGATAATCCCGGTGTGTGCCATTCACTGAATTCAAAATGTACAACCACCCAGGCGCCGAGATTCAAGAATACAAAAACAGTAGAGTACTTAGATAATTTTGGTGTGTGCCATGCAGTGAGATAAAAAATGTAATATCATCCTGACACCAAAATTCAAGAATACTGAAGCAACACAAAAACAGTAGGTTGTAAATCCTTTATAGAGATGCAACGATAACTGCTGTTACCATCCCACAAGGGCATCTCAATCCCGTATTAATTAGTACACGATCTCACAATTTACCGCCATTATCTTCAGTCATGTTTGACCGCCACCGACCCATGTGTACATATGCTTCAATATTCAGAGATGACCTGTCAGTTCTTGCTGTTACACAGCACACAAGCTAGGCCTAGCCGTCTGGTACTAACAAGAATGGGCTTCAACTGTTTGAGATGCATTTCCTTGGAAGTAGGATTTCCTGTTGAGATCGGCATTATGGATCATGAGTTCAACGACGTGTTGACACCAGCTTTTTGCGTGGCAGAAAACATGATTAAGATGGCATCAAATGAAAAAGTGTCCAATATAAAAAATCATCATGTGGTTGAAATGAACAACTTTGATGTTTGGGTCATCACTATCCGGTCTCATATCGAGGGCGAAATTGTACTCAAAATGTCAAAAATTTCCATTCAGAGTACTATTTGGCCGATTACGCCTCGAAGACAACCTCTGATGATGGAGTTTTCTACATGGATTGTCTTATCTCCTCGATATAATCGATTTAGATATATAATTCATCTCGTATGCAAAAGTTGAAGGCGATGCACTGCAGGTCGACCATTGGTAAAAGATGGCCTGGGCAATCCGACACCCGTGTGGGTGATGTCTAATGGGTCGCATGAGCGATTTGGTCCTCAAGGTGAACTCGAATGGAAACACGTTCAACACAAAAATTGTTTTTCTCGTCGAAACATTTAAATTTGCTTTGGGAACATGTTCATCCAAGGTCAGTTGTGGCCTGTGAGACCAAAAACCGAATTGATGTCTTTGATTTACCTTAATCCGTGTTCAAGTAATTTTGAAAAGATTTGGATGGGATATGGAGTCATTTACTTGTACGGCAAGTTCAGCCGCACCATAAATAGATAAGAGGTAATGGCCGATTGAAAAACACATAATCGAGCAAATCAATCTACTAATTTTGCTTCTTCATCTACTTTTTATCTCTCTCCCTTGTATCTTTCTTGTCGTCCTTCGTCGTTATTCAAGATTGGGGGGCAGCAAATCTGCAAGGGCTTAGGGGTGATCAGGTCTACCTAGCACAGCCCATAGCTGTTGCAAACCCTGATGGGATCCCTCCCAAGTGTGTGGGGTTTCGGGTCTACAAAGCGCCTGTCGGGTTGCTTGTGTAGCGCGCTTCCGGTCGGGTCTCCTTCAACATGAGCCGTGGCGCATCACCCCCATTGTCGAGGATACACAATGACGTGTTCGTGTGTGAACACACATTCTGGCGACTCCGCCCGGGACGAAACTTCAAACGTTCGACAGCCCGTTCTTGCTGGTCATCAACAGTTCGCTATCAAGAAAAATAATAAGAATGCGCAATCCCTGTGTAGATGCAATTAATTAATCTGGTTTCACTAGTTGGTTCAATGAGACAATCTATCATCCAACCCTAGTTTTTTCAATCATCCATCTAATTACGTGCAAGCGCCGGTTCAATATACTAGTCCGAGCATACTGATGGATCAGAGATTGGCCATGCTACTACTAGTTATTAAGCCAATTACTCGCAACCTTGTATGGTACACCTCACATTAATAATTTTTCTTCATCTTACACAACTATAGATGTTTATAATTCGGCTCCACATGGTGGAGATAACCGACTAGGCAAAAATTATACATGCGCACATGTGCCTTTTCATAGTATTGTAGCATGTAATGCATCCTCTACACAGTTGTAAAACTTAAGCAGCATTCACGAATCATGGCCGAATGAGTCTGAAATTATTATGCAGCAATACCTTAAAGATGTGGTTGTGGCTTAATTATTATGCAGCAATACCTTAAAGTCTGAAATTATTATCAAGAAAAATAATAAGAATGCGCAATCCCTGTGTAGATGCACTTAATTAATATGGTGTCACTACACTAGTAGAAAAAGGGCCATTCGAACCGGTTCGTGAGGGCCATTTGTCCCGGTTCCCGAACGGGGACTAAAGGGTCGTAACTAAAGCCCTCTACCTTTAGTCCCGGTTCGATCGGGAACCGGGACATATGGGGCTCCACGTGGCCGGAGCGGCTTGCCCACGTAGGGGGACCTTTTGTCCTGGTTGGTGCCACCAACCGGGACCAAAGGGCTTCCACGCGTCAGCAGTTCAGGGGCTTGGTTTTTTTCTGAAGGGGGGGGGGGGGGGGTTGGGGGGTTTTGGGGGTTTTGTAGGGTTAATTTACGGGTTTCATATATTGTGTTAGCTAGCTAATAGAGAGGAGTGTCCTCTCTTATCTCCGTGCTTGGTCGACGCTACGTATAGAGAGGACTCGACACGCGAGCTAGCTAGTAAGCAAATGAAGGAAACCATTAAGTACAGAAGATCGTCATGAACATATATACACAGAGAGAAGTGATCGACCTCTCCTTCTCCGATAGATTGGCCGAACAACAAGTTTTCGTATATCTATCCGACGCTACTGGCTACATATATATATACAATATAAGATCTCTTACATCCCCTAACATCTGAACTCAACTTCCACATGGTATTCTCCGTGTTTGTCGATGACGTGGTCAAGAAAGAATCCCGCCAATTCCTCTTGAATTGCTCGTATGCGATCTTGTGGTAGGAGTTCATCCCGCGTCTGCCACATCTTATTTCAAGAAGGGGGTCAATACATATATATGAATGAAACTCAACACAAATGATGGTAATAAAATAAAATTATGAATATTATTGCTTACGCACTTCATATTGTTATTTAGAGTAGCCCCGCTCAAAGGTGGTGTGGTGGATGAACTCGCAAATGTAGTATCCACACAAATCATTCCCGGGTTCCTGCCACAACCACTTTACAAGAAATAGAGGTCAATCAAACTGATAAGCAAAGCATGCTAAATGGTATTGATGAAACTAGCTAGAATCAATGGGAGATGCGCAGAACTAGCTAGTAGCTAGTACTTAATTTCGGGTGGTCAAATCGCAGTTGCGCCGGCAGTCCCGGAGCTTGTGCGGTGACCTTTTTCCAAACCCTGCCAGACAAAGAAAACAATTACTTGATAGCAGGAAATGAACAAAGTTGCCGATATGGTGCGATAATGATCGATTGAACTTACTTCTCGAGCATTTTAGTCATGGTCGCATACTCCTCCGAATTTTTTCGTTTGGAGTCTATGACGGTTACTAGTCCCTTCTCAAGCTTAATCTCTAGCAGAATAAAGTGGAACATGCGCATGCATGCATAACTCATCAACTACATTACTATAACCTCGAGTAATAAGGGAAACCGAATATGCACAAGACAGTAACACTCACTTGTATTCGTAAGGAAAGAGTATTGTAGCTTTGTTTTGATTTCGAAGTAACGATGCGAGCAACTTGGCCTCGGTTTGTCTGGCATCATGTTTAACACTCCATTCATCCATGAGATTTGTGTTAATGAACCCAATATTACCTACTTGTCTTTTCTTCAATTCGGCGATCTTCAATCTGCATAATATAGTGAGGATAATTATATGTACATGCAATGAAAGAGTTGAGCTATATATAGAGACTTAACTAATTACAGAGAAGTAGTACTTATATACAGTAGAAAGTGATGATTGTTTATCGAGGGCCTTTTGATTGAAAAACTGGAAAAACTCCTCATATGGAACCAACAACAAATCAATTCTAACGAGGTCGTGCTCCTCTTTAACCGATAGCGACAAAGTATTTTTCCCACACTTCCTGCAGATGTCCATGTACCAATCATGGAATCTTCGCATCATCGTTGTTAGGGAAGTACCAGGTCTGACGAGAGGCTTCCCGTGCTCGAATCTTAATGTGTCCACCTCCATTGTTCCAAAAATTATTGCATCGTCGTCGGCCATGTAATCTCCAGGATTGGTACCGGGCAGCACCACCGGAAGATTAGCGACGATATCGCTAGACACATTGAGCGGGGGGCACGATTGCATCGCTTATTCGCCGAGCTGGGGAATTTGTTTCCCTTTTCTCCGTTCTGCTTCTGGCTGTATTGCCTCCCGTTCTAGAGGCTTGAGAGACGATGGACCGTATCTGTATTGCCTCCCGCCTCTGGCTATAGTGCTAGACGCCGAAGCAGCCAGAGCGGCTGCGGCTGTCTTCTTTCGTTACTTAAGAGGCGGAGCAGCCGGAGGCAGACTGCTATGACGCGCCGGATCAGCCGGAGCGGCGGCGTCTGTGTTCCGCTGTTGCTTACGAGGCGGCGAAGGAGGTGGCGGGCTGCTCGGACGCGCCGGAGCAGGCGGAGAAGGAGGCAAAGTACTGCCGCCCCCACGCGCCGGAGCAGGAGGCGGAGTGCCCTGATCACTCGCCGGAGGAGGAGGTGGAGGTGGAGGAGGCGGAGTGCCCAGCTGACTAGCAGGAGCCGTGAAGTTCAGAAGCTTGATGTGCTCCTTCCGCCGTAGACACGGAGTATGCATAGCAAGACCCAGGTGAGTCTCCCCATCAGCTGTAGGGTGGTCAAGCTGGAGCTCCTCAAATCCCTCCGTTATTTCGTCCACCATCACAACAACATAGCCTTGTGGAATCGGACGGCAGTCAAAAGTTGCTCCGGGTGAAGGAGGGAACACAGAGCCGATAGCCGCCTTGACTTTGAGCTGATCCCATTGCGTCATAAGTTGGCACTGGTGTGAATCCGTGATAAAATCCACGGGTAGCTAGGACCCGTCAAGTCAGGTTGCTGAACGAGCTCGGTGGAAGCCACGCTGCTTCTCCGCTGAGATGGCGGGGTAGCTTCTGGGGTAGCATCTTGGGCAGGATCTCGCAGCTGCTGGTTCTCAACATCTCGTTCCTCTAGCTTTCTTACCCTTGCCTTAAGCTCCTGCAGGTCGCTCTGCTCCACTTTCCTCGTCCTCTCTTGGGTTTTGTAACTGCCTGCGTCCGGGAACCCAACCTTCCACGCAACGGATTCTGGTCTGCCTCCTGTTCGTCCAGGGTGCTCAGGATTCCCGAGGGCCCTTGTGAGCTTGTCGTTCTCTCTGTCGGGAACGAACTTCCCTTCCCGCACTTCGTTGATTGTTTTTCGAAGCTTCGTGACGGGTGTTGCACGTTGCTCGTCCGTCCAGCAGCACTTCCCTGTTTCAGTGTCCAATGTTCCACCAGCCCCGAAAATCCAAGTCCTACAACGGTCTGGACAGTGCAATGTCACTGGTTCGACCCCTTTAGCAATCAGGTCCTGCTCAGCCTTGTCCCACAACGGTCGAGCTTTGAGGTAGCCACCTGACCCCATGCGATGGTAATGCTCCTTCTTTGCAGCATTTATCTTGTTAGTCATTGACATCTTCTTACTCCTCTCCGATGTCTTGTTGGCCACAAATGCGGGCCAGTGATCTCTTATCTTCTCAAACCGGCCGGTGAATTCTGGAGTCTTGTCTTGGTCGAGATACGTTGTTTTCAACTCATTCTTCCACCTCATGAATAGATCTGCCATCTTCTTGAGAGCATAGGACTTGATCAATAGCTCTATAACTGGATTCTTCGGATCCTCCTCTTCCGGTAGGGTGAAATTAACCTTCAGCGCTTTCCAAAGATCTTCTTTCTGCTATCTTCGATAAAAGAAACTTGAAGAAGCTCTTCCTTCTTAGGCTCATTCCATAGCTCAATGCTGATCGGGATCATGTCCCTAACAAGAACCCCGCACTGAGCAGAAAATGCTTCACTACAAGAAATATGTCAACTTGTGACCTTCTCTTTGTGACCCGAGCTGAATTGGTTGTAAATCCACGACCATTTCGCTTGGAAGGGCTCAAACCCTAAAATTGCCTTACACCAAATGGTCATAAAGCAGACAAGAGTGGTCGATGACCTTATTTCTACCTGATTACGACCAATATAAATGGTCATGAGGTTGTGAACGTGGATGCATTGGTACTTATTGCTATGACTTGGCGCTACCTCATCAGTTTTGCCTATGTGTCATGTCCATGTGTCAATTTTTGCCCTAGGTTGTGAAGTAACCTATATTTCTGTCATTACCAAAATTCCCAAAAAAATCTCATAAATTCTTTAGGTCATATCTTCATCAAATATGTAAAAAACATTCCTTGCCTAGTTCAACAATAATTCAACAATATTCATTTTCCTATTCTGTTCAGAACAACACTTTGTGAAGGAAGTGCTATTTATTTATTCTTGATTGCCCTCAAAAATTTTGGGCACTCTTTCCTATCCAAATCATTGCCTCGTGACAAAATTCAGCTCCATTTGCCCAGTAAATCTTCCTCGGAAAATTTCCAAAGTTTTTGTCCACCTAGAACCTTTGTGAAAGAAGTACTAGTTATGCATATCCTAATGACATGAAATTTATACAGTTCTTTCATATGCCCAAATTATCACCCTCCTCCAAATCTCAGCTCATTCAAATCATCTATGTGAGCCCAGTTTCAATTTCTATTTTATGGCCAGATTGGCACATTGCAAAACAAGTGTTATCTAGACCCCTCCTATTACCCTCAAACTTTTTGGGCACTCTTCCATACCCAAATCATTGCCACATGATAATATTCAGCTCCATTTTCCTGGTAAATCTTCTGTAGAAAATTTCCAAAGTTTCTATCTAGGGAGAAGCTTTGTGAAGTAAGTACTAGCTAGGCTTACCCTAATGATCTCAAAATTTACCAGGGCATGACCATACCTATGTAACTTACCTACACCAAATTTGAGCTCATTTCATTTATCCAATTTCTCTCACTAATTTTCCCAAGTTTCTGTCTAGAGGAGAGCATTGTGAAGGAAGTACCACTTTGCCATGTCCAAATGGTATCAATTTTGTATAGTGCTTTCCTATGCCCAAATAACCATCCTCCACCAAATTTTAGTTCAATCCATTCATTATTTTGAACCCAGCTTTAACATTCATATTTTTGTCCAGTGTAGTACTTTGCAAAACAAGTACCACCTAGGCTCCTCCTTTTGAGCTGAAAATTTGTGAAGTCGTTCTTCTTAGTAGATGATCATCCTCAGCCAAAACTCACACCCATTGGCCATGCGCATTTCCCGTACCGCTAATCAAACACTTGGCTGCTAATTCATGTTTGAGCATAGTTCGGTCACCTCGTGAGAATCTTATGTTGTAATTTTCTTCCTAACACCTACCTGGGGAGTGCCCAACCCACTAGACATGCCTAGGCCGCCCAGAACGCAACTCAACGCCATGGTCACGCAGTGACCACGCAGCGGGCATGCGAGTTTACGCGCTCTGGAGTTGGCGCCTTCGGCCACCGTCCAAACCTCGACATATCGCCACCAAACCATGTATTTCTGACTAAATAGATACTTATGTAACTAGAAATGATTTTTGGAAAAAATAAAGAGCAAACTATAAGGCAGCTACAATTCAATTTTGACCCGCTTCCTACTGAATCGGCGGAAATTTGTCTTTTTCACCAGAGGTGGATCAAAAGCTTTGGACATCCAACCATATTGTCAATTGTGCATTAAATATGGCCTAGTATTTTAGAAAATTGATTTTGTCCAAATTTGCGACAAATATATGGTAGGTCCTTCACAAAAAAACTCATTTTGGGCACTCAGAAAATGGAAAATGATTTTTTCGTCCAAATAAAATGAAAACTTCCTTAGGCAACATTGTTTGCCATTCCAATATGCAACCTTGTGCACAATATGAGATCATTTGAACAAACTATGCCATGAATGTGGCCATAAGATTGATCATTTGGCTTGAAAGCCGTTGATCTCCACACATGATAACTCGTTTCTGAGAACACTTTTTAAAAATAATTATCGTATTACAAGTTTATTATTTTTCCTGGTAACTTGGCCACATATTATGACACAATGCGAATGTTTTCCAATTTTTTGATTTTTTAAAATTTTTATGCCTTTTCAAAATGCGGTCAAAACGGCGGGCTTGACCGTTCCTAGCTAGTGGTTGAATCTTGGAAAACTTTTGGTGTTTCTCTGATTAAATAGATACTTTTGTAGCTAGAAATGATTTTTGGAAAAAATAAAGAGCAAACTATGAGGCAGCTGCAGTTCAATTTTGACCCGCTTCCAACTGAATCGACAGAAATTTGTCTTTTTCATGAGAGGTGGGTAAAAGCTTTTGACCCCCAACCATTTGGTCAATTGTGCATTAAACATGGCCTAGTGTAGCAAATTGATTTGGTCCAAATTTGCAAAAAATATATGGTAGGTCCTTCACAAAAAAAACTCATTTTAGGCACTCGGAAAATGGAAAATGATTTTTTCGTCCAAAGAAAATGAATACTTCCTTAGGCAACATTGTTTGCCATTCCAATATGCACCCTTGTGTACAATATGAGATCATTTGAACAAACTATGCCATGAATGTGGCCATAAGATTGATCATATGGCTTGAAAGCCATTGATCTCCACACATGATAGCTCGTTTCTGAGAACACTTTTTAAAAATAATTATCGTATTACAAGTTTATTTATTTTCCTGGTAACTTGGCCACATATAATGACACAATGCGAAGGTTTTCCAATTTTTGATTTTTTTTATTTTGTATGCCCGTTTCAAAATGCGGTCAAAACGGCAGGCTTGACCATTCCTAGCTAGTTGTTGAATCTTGGAAACATTTTGGTGTTTCTCTTATTAAATATATACTGATGTACCTAGAAATGATTCTTGGAAAAAATAAAGAGCAAACTATGAGGCAGCTGCAGTTCAATTTTGACACGCTTCGAGCTGAATCGACAGAAATTTGTCTTTTTCACCAGAGGTGGGTCAAAGCTTTTGACACCCAACTATTTGGTCAATTGTGCATTAAATATATTCTAATATTTTATAAAATTGATTTGGTCTAATTTTGCAATAAATATATGGTAGATCCTTCACAAAAAGAACTCATTTTGGGCATTCAAAAAATGGAAAATGAATTTTTCGTCCAAAGAAAATGAAAACTCCCTTAGGCAACATTGTTTGCCATTTCAAGATGCACCCTTGTGCACAATATGAGATCGTTTGAACAAACTATGCCATGAATGTGGCCATAATTGATCATTTGGCCATAAGATTGATCATCTAGGGGATGAAGACGGCTCGGGGAGAAGATAAGGTTACAGGGACTGGCGGTGCAGCGGTCCCACGGGAACATGTGTCACCACTTCAAGGCAGCTTAGAGAAACGTAAAATCTTTTGTTTTGAGGGAAGAGAATCGTAAAATCATCCGGTTAAATTAGAATGTTTTTCTTTAACATCTTGTTTTAAAATATATTACGACCAATTTAGATGGTCATAATGTTGTACGATGTATTGCGTTTTGATTGGTCCACACACAACACACGCGGATCATGCATGAACGCTGTTGGATCTTCTCGGATCCAACGGCAGCCCTCGCCTCCTCGCCTCCTCCACCAAACCCCACCTGAGCCGAAACCCTAGTCATCTTCCATCCACCCCCGCCTCCTTTCTTTCTTTCTTTCTCTCCCTCCCCCCTCAGATCCTCTCCCCTCTCCCCCGATGCAGATCCCCCTCGCCCCCCTCGTCGCCGCCACCCACCCCTCAGAATCTCGCCGCCGCCCACCTCCGCCGCCGCCCTCACTCTCCCCTCGTCTCCCTCGTCCTTGACCAACCTCGCCGCCCGTGGGGCTCTCACATCGCCGCCCCTCCACGCCTGCGCACGACAGAAGAGAAGCCCGAGGTCCTCCTCCGATGCTCCTCTGCCTCCCTCGCCCGCGGGGCTCTCTGCTCCACCTCGACTGGCCGGCGCAGACAGGAGAGAAGCCCTCGTCAGTCGCAGGTTCTCGACTCCGCCGTTGTAGCACCGAACCCTCGTCGTCCGGATCCAGCCGCCGTCGCAGCCATGCCGTTCACCCCGAGACCCTACTCCGGGAAGAGCACCCTCGCCCTCGTAAGCGACCCACGCACCCCTCTCCTCCGATTCACGATTCGTCCACGGCTTCACGGATCAGATCTGACTGACAGACCTCCGATGCATGTTGCAGGTGGCCACGGTCTCCGCCGTCAGCGTCGGCGTCGTCTAGGGCTCTGTCAAGCTCGGGCAGGCGAGGCGGCCGCAGAGGATTCGCAGCCGTGCCCACGACCTCGATCTGGTGGACACGGCCTCTCTCCCCTCGCCGGACCAGACCCGCGGTGTCCTGGGGCGCGGTTCCCGCGACCAGCAGCCGGTCGGTGCTCCCGTCGGCGTTATGTTCTCTTCTCCGGCGTGGTCACCTCAGTGCCTGGTGTTGGCTCCTCTGGCGTGATGGAGAGAGATGGATCGCCGGAGTCAGCAGGGCCACCAACAGCCGTGATTTGGGCCCTCTCGCACTCGCAGATGGTCTCGACAACAAGGTCTTCATCGACTACGTCCAATTCCATCAACTCTGGTGCAACATCGAGTGCAAGGTCTCTGATTCAGCTCTCTTCTTTTACGATTTCTGCAGCAACACCAGTCCATTACTTCAAAACTATGCAATTGTCTCTTGCTCACGTAAACACAACAAATTAGTGTATAGAAAATTTCGATTGGATTTCCCTGCCTTTATGCGATCTGTACGCAGAATATCCCCTCCTGCAGTATCTCAACCGTATTACTTGTTGTGCAACCCAAATGAGTATAATCTCTGATGAATGTATCAACCAATTTAGTTGCTGCATTGTGACAAATATATATAATTGATATAGGTAAATGTTCATGTGTTGTATCTCTACTACATGTTCAGTACTAATCTGCGGCTTATCCTAACCGCCGCATGCTATTTGAAGTTCGGGATCAACACAGAAAATTACGCAACTGTGTACCGGGAATGGGCCCCTTGCTTATTTTTTTCTTCGGTTTGGACGCAACAGGTGCCGTCCCTCCATGGACGAGGAGGACATCGATCTGGAACTCGATGACGACATCGTCCACCCCGCACAAGGTCTCTCCCACCCAATAAGCCTTTTTTTTCTTCCAAGTTACCGATGCTCTGTTTCTTCCAAGTTTCTGTTATGTATCTTGAGTTCGCAGCACAATGAAAAAATTGGTATTAGAATGCTGCATATTTATTAGGATGTGGCTGAAACCATTGGATGGCCTTCCTGGACATGTTGGATGTGGCTGAAATATGTCAGTTTTGGATGATTGAATCTGGCTGGAGCAAACTCTCTCTGTGTATTGTATCATGTACACATCACTTTTTTCCTCTAATTGTACAAGAGCACTCCCTCTGCACTCACTCATGTCACATAGATTAGCCTTGAATTTTGACACATTTGTTGTGTTATAATAAACTGCCTTCTATTTGCTGTGGACGTTGACATGTACCACATGAACCAACTCTTGCTACTAAAGGTTCTGTGCACCCATTCCATCCTTCTTTTTAAATTGCTGAAATTTATATTCTGTAACTTGGATGTCTATGTTGCATTTGCAATTCTTGCTTTGTTAAATTTGAGGCTATGTTGCATTTGTAGTTCTTGCTTTGTTAAATGTGAGATTGATGACAATGGTATATAGAAAGCTAAAAAAGTGTTGCCACAAAATGATGTTATGGTACCCCCAGCAAGTAATATGCTTGAATCAATATGATTTTTCTTGATTATAATTATCTATATTATCGTGATGTTGGCAGGTATATGCGAGTCGACCGTGCGGTGGTAGTCCCTGCGAGCACTGGACTACTCCCTTGGCCAGGCATACCTGTGTTGTGCGGGTTCTGATCATGTACAACAACACACTTTCCAGCGTCGACCTGAGCAAACGATGATGCAAGGCTGCTCCTAGTCCTATTGCATGTCTTCATCGACTTGATTCTTTGACATGGAGATATTTAAAGCCTTCACTTGCTCATTGTGTCATCTGCTGATTACTTCTATTTTTTGCAAAACATATCATGATTTTGAGTAGTTGATCATGACCTGATGGAACGTTCATGTCGTTAGCATGTATATATACACTATTACAGCACCCAGATGCAATCCATTTTATTAAATGCGTTCTGGTTCGGATTTGGTCATGGCATGACTTTGTTGTTCTATTTTCTATGAATCTAGTCACTACTTCTGGAATTCATTGTAGGACTTCATCATGTGATTATTAGTTATTTTTCACCAATGCTAGTCCTAGCATGTGTAGTCTTTGCGGTGATGTTCTTTAGATTTGCAGCAAGCAAGAACAGGATTAGAACACATTAGTATGACATTTGATCTTAGCTTATTGATCCTAGCTATAAATCCATATATTTTGCAATAATATTTTGGTTTGCTTTGCTCATATTATTTGCAATCTACAGTAGTAGTGGTACTTTGATTTCACTGCAATCTACAGTAGTAGTTTTTTTGGTTCATTAGGATGTGAACAATCTACTACATGCTTACAAAGCTATTGACTTAAAATATGAATATGTGCTATTTGCTGGAAGTCCTTCTCTTTCCAAGAGACATGAAAGTTCAGAGACTATCAATCCGAAAATATGAATATGTAAATTTTGTTCTCATTTCTCAGTTTTGGCGCCTCTTGTTGATGCAGGTGCACATGACTGTTGTTGAGGACATGGTGTTCTTTTTGGCGCGCCCAAGTATTGGGTGATGCTTGCCTGCATGGTTACTGCAGCTCTAGTTCAGGTGGGCGCTCTAGCTCCTCCTCACGCCCTACATGTAGGTACACCCTTCCACCGGTACCTACTTGGACACACAAAATATGAGTAGATACAATTGACTTCTGCTTATATTATGTTGCCAGCTTCATCTGTTTTGATCATTAGAATATTGCCTTCATACTATCTAATTTCTGCAGTTATGATGCTCTTGACTAACCAAAAAAGTTCTTTTGAGTTCCATACGTTGAGTAAAACATTTCAATCTGTCATCGAGTTAGCTATATAATTCCGCGACACCATTTCTGTACTGTGATAGTTTCTCATATTTTTCTATTATACTTGTATACATTATTCCTATTTGAAGTCATCAACTGAGATGTTGTAAACATTCCTGCCATGTGCTTTGCTACTATAGATCATTTGCTTGAACTGAGATGATTGGTGTATTTGTGCTTATAATTATGCTTCTATGTGGTTGTTGCAGCATGACCCAACCAAATAAACATTTTGTGCCTTGATCTAGCTCTAAAAGTGTGGTGTTACCTCTCTTTACAGGAGCTCTGGGCTGAAGAAATTTGAAGAAGCTTGAAGCCTGACAAAGTAAGGAGTAGCAAGTTATAATGTAGTGCTGGCTATGTTGTACAGTAGCCAGCATATCTGGTTGTATGAACACTATTGTAAATACTGTAATTTTGTATGTTGTACAGTAGTCAGCATATTTGGTGCTAATATTGGCTATCATTTTAACAGTTTCGTATGTTCTCTTGCCATTTGAAATATTTTTCATTTGTTTATTGTGAAAGTGTGAGAAATAGAAAGATGACCAGTGCGACAAACGAAAAGGCCATGACCCAAAAAGTAGATGGAATGTAAAAATGCCGAGGCCCAAAATAGAAATGGACTATAAAAGGGTAGAGGGTGAAAAAATGGACTATAAAAGGCAATGGACAAGAAAAAAAATGCCGAATTGCTGGGCTAGGCCCGTGTAGCTAGCAAAAATAACAGGAAAAAAGGCTGAATTATTGGTGTCGGCCTATGTAAAACACCGAATTGGACCGGGCTGATTCTTATCCACGTCAGCTTGCCACGTTGGATCCCTACGTGGCCTGGGGAGGTTGCCAGTGACCAAAAATTTGGTCGTGCAACTAACGACCTTTTACATATCACAAAGAAGGTCGCTAATTTCAGTTTACGACCGCCAGCTTTTGACTATCTATTTTTGGTCGCAAAAAGGTCGCAAATGAAAAACAATGACCATTCAGCGACCAATAGTGATGGTCACAAGTTGACATATTTCTTGTAGTGCTTCCTTGGTCCGGAGGGGTTTAATCGGTTGGCCATCGCGCGCGATTTCTGTGATCCTGAACCTTTCCTCCGGAAGCAACTTTTTCTTCGGGCCTCATTTCTTTTCTGAATTATTGCTTGATCCGGGGGGCTATATAAAAGAAGAAAGAAGAGTTAATATATGTACATACCAAAACAATTAATGCACAATTAGGTAGTCAGCACGGGCTTAATATATATATATATATATATATATATATATATATATATATATATATATATATATATATACCTCACCGGACTTTGCAACAGCTGATCCCGACTCCGTTCGGTCACCGGAGTCGTCATCACGGTCGCCGGAGCCACCATCACGATCATGACCCTCGTCCATTGTTTGATCAACGCAGCCTGCTTCCTCTCCTTGCAGACCTTCTTCGATGTCGTTGAGAAACGACAAGACTACATCACCTCTGTCGCGGATTATGTCCCCCAATATCTCTTCTTGATCGAAGTCTCTTTGATGATCCATAGTTTCTGCAAATATTACAACATGGCAATTAATATACAAACATGAGAGATGGATATGTCGACGTTGCCGGGAGGGGGTATATCAACAACGACGACATATACATAGAAAAAAATGTCATCGGGGAGGGGGTATATATATCGACCCCCCGTCATGTCAAAGTTATCCGAGAGGGGGTATATCGACAACGACGACATATACATAGAAAAAAATGTTATCGGGGAGGGGGTATATCGACCCCCCCTCGTGTCGAAGTTATCGGCGTGGGGGTATATCGACCGCCTCTCTCTCATGATTGTCCGACGTTTGTGTAGTCTCAAAGGATTCAACAAAACCATGTCTTCATCATTAGGCGAAAGTAACAGGCGCATGATGGTACGAAGCTCTCCAAAGTTTTTTTGGAACGGAGTCCCATATAGGATAATTCGCTTTTTGGTACAAAGTACAGGAAGAGCCTTCTGAATATCGCTATTTGGAAGGCCTTTGCTGAAATTCGTACCAAAAGGCGGATTATCCTATCCGTGACTCCATTCCAAAACAACTTTGGAGAAATTCGTACCATCATGCCCCGGTTACTTCCGACTAATGATGAAGCCATGGATTTCTTCAATACTTTGACACTAGGCCACCTCTCGACCCCTCGGCGATCCTCGACTCTAGCTAGTTGACGACCCTCGACCGCTCGGTGATCCACAACCCTCTACCCTAGTTCCCGACCCTCGACCCCCTCATGTCATGTTTGTCTAGTGTCGAAGGATTCAACAAAACTATGTCTTCATCATTAGGTGAAAGTAACAGGCGCATGATGGTATGAAGCTCTCCAAAGTTGTTTTGGAACGGAGTCCCAGATAGGATCATTCGCTTTTTGGTACAAAGTACAGCAAGGGCCTTCCGAATATCGCTATTTGGAAGGCATTTGCTGAAATTCGTACCAAAAGGCGGATCATCCTATCCGGGACTCCATTCCAAAACAACTCTGGAGAAATTCGTACCATCATGCCCCGGTTAATTCCGGCTAATGATGAAGCCATGGATTTCTTCAATAATTTGACACTAGGCAACCTCTCGACCCCTCGCCGATCCTCGACTCTAGCTAGTTGACGACCCTCGACCTCTCGGCGATCCACAACCCTCTACCCTAGTTCCCAACCCTCGACCAGCTTACGTCACGTTTGTCTTGTGTCAAAGGATTCAACAAAACCATGTCTTCATCATTAGGCGAAAGTAACAGGCGCATGATGGTACGAAGCTCTACAAAGTTGTTTTGGAACGGAGTCCCAGATAGGGTAATTCGCTTTTTGGTACAAAGTACAGCAAGAGCCTTCCGAATATCGCTATTTGGAAGGCATTTGCTGAAATTCGTACCAAAAGGCGGATCATCCTACCCGGGACTCCATTCCAAAAAAACTTTGGAGAAATTCGTACCATCATGCCCCGGTTACTTCCGGCTAACGATGAAGCCATAGATTTCTTCAATACTTTGACACTAGGCCACCCTCTCGACCCCTCGGCGATCGTCGACCCCTCAACCCCTCGACGACCCTCGACTCTCGACTCTCAACCCTCGACCCCTCGGCGACCCTCGACCCTATACCCTAGTTCACGACCCTCGACCGCTCGGCCATCCAGGACCCTCTACCCTAGTTCACGACCCTCGACCCCTCGGCGATCCTCGACACCCTCGTTCCCGATAAAAAGAAAAAGAAGAAGAAGAAGAAGAAGAAGAAGAAGAAGAAAAAGAGTAGAAGAAGACAAAAAGGAGAAGAAGAAGAAGAAAAAATAGAAGAAAAAAAAGAGGAGAAGAAGAAGGAAAAGAGGAGAAGAAGAAAATATTTCTATTTTTTCTTCTTCTCCTCTATTCCTTCTTCTTTTCCTTTTTTTTCTTCTACTTTCTCTTATTATTTTGTTCTCCTCTTCTTCTCCTTCTTCTTCTCCTTCTTTTTTGAGTGATTCTTATTCCTGCTATTTAATATTACTGTGTTTTATCATTATATTGAAAAATAAAATTTGTTATTTTAGTTTCTAACACAAAAATTCTTTATGATAATTCTTTTTCTATTAAAGTTTCAAACAAAAAAATTCTTTATGAAAATTCTTTTTGCTTTTAATGTTTTGAACATAAAATACTTTGATAATTTTGGTTGCATAAATTTTATATAATTTTAGTTTGAATAATACTAGAGGTTTATGAAAGTTTTTGAGTTGATTCCTTTTGCTATTGGAGTTTTATAAAAGCTTTTTAGTTGATACTTTTTGCTATTGAAGGATATTATAGTTTTGTTTTAGTTGATCATAACAGAATATTTTAATTGATTATTTTTAGTTCATTCTTTTTGCTTTTAGTTCATTCTTTTTGCTATAATTTCATTATTTGAGATAAATGACCCTTAAATTGAAAACACTACAAATGAACTCTGAAAAGGTTGAAAGTTGGCATGGTATCATCATTTCACCCACATAGCATGTGCTAAAAAGTTGAGAGGGTTACGGCAAAAACTGGATGCACTTCGTGTGCAAAATGGACAATCTCTTTCGAAGTATCAGTGTTTTGGACGGAAACTCATCTGTTACGAAGGGATTTCATTTGTTGAAATGTGACTGCAGTGATATTCTACATCGAAGGCATCATCATAATAGTTTTTGATAGAAAGTCTTCACTTTTTCTTTGATTGTGTTCTTTGCTTATTGCGCCGTAACCATGGATAATCTTCATCGTTTAACAGGATGCTTGGGTCAGCCTTGACTTTGAAGGGAGGAATTTCATGAAACTTTTCGTAATATTCAGACACGTCTGTCTTGCCCTCCAATCCCACGATGTCTCTTTTTCATGAAAGAACTATGTGGCACTTTGGCTCATTGTATGATGTATCCGCTTCCTTGTCTTTTCTTTTTCTCGGTTTGGTAGACATGTCCTTCACATAGAAAACCTGCGCCACATCTTTGGCTAGGACGAATGGCTCGTCTGTGTACCCCAGATTGTTCAGATCCACTGATGCCATTCCGTACAGTGGGTCTACCTGTACCCCGCCTCCTGACAAATTGACCCATTTGCACTTAAACAAAGGGACCTTAATATCATTTCCATAGTCAAGTTCCCATATGTCCACTATGTAACCATAATATGTGTCCTTTCCCCTCTTGGTTGCTGCATCAAAGCGGACACCACTGTTTTGGTTGATGCTCTTTTGATCTTGGGCGGTCGTGTAAAATGCATTGCCATTTATCTCATACCCTTTGTAGGTCATTACAGTCGAAGATGGTTCCCTCGCCAACGAGTACAGGTCATTGGAAACAGTGTTGTCACACCTGAGACGTGTTTGGAACCAACTGCCAAAACTCCTGATGTGTCCACATGTAATCCAGTCCTCACACTAGTCCGGGTGTTTGGAGCGCAGAATGTTCTTGTGTTCATCGACATACTGGGTCACCAAGGTAGAATTCTGTAGAACCGTGTAGTGTGCTTGAGACCAAGAATGCCCGTCCCTACATACTATTGAGTCCCCTCCTAGCATGCCTTTTCCACCTAGTCTCCCCTCATACCGCGATTGAGGGAGACCTATCTTCTTAAGGTCAGGAATGAAGTCAACACAAAACCCAATGACATCCTCTGTTTGATGGCCCATGGAGATGCTTCCTTCTGGCCTAGCGCGGTTACAGACATATTTCCTTAGGACTCCCATGAACCTCTCAAAGGGGAACATACTGTGTAGAAATACAGGGCCCGGAATGACAATCTCGTCGACTAGATGAACTAGGACGTGCGTCATGATATTGAAGAAGGATGGTGGGAACACCAGCTCGAAACTGACACGACATTGCGCCACATCACTCCTTAACCTTGGTAGGATTTCTGGATCGATCACCTTCTGAGAGATTGCATTGAGGAATGAACATAGCATCACAGGGGCTAATCGAACGTTTTCCGGTAGTAGCCCCCTCAATGCAACCGGAAGCAGTTGCGTCATAATCACGTGGCAGTCATGAGACTTTAGGTTCTGGAATTTTTTCTCTGCCATATCTATTATTCCTTTTGTATTCGACGAGTAGCCAGACAGGACCTTCATACTGAGCAGGCATTCAAGGAAGATTTCCTTCTCTTCTTTGGTAAGAGCGTAGCTGGCAGGACCTTCATACTGCTTTGGAGGCAAGCCCTATTTTTCGTGCAAATGTTGCAGGTCCTCCCGTGCCTCCGCTGTATCTTTTGTCTTCCCGTAAACGCCCAAGAAGCCTAGCAAGTTCACGCAAAGGTTCTTCGTCACGTGCATCACGTCGATCGAAGAGCGGACCTCTAGGTCTTTCCAGTAGGGTAGGTTCCAAAATATAGATTTCTTCTTCCACATGGGTGCGTGTCCCTCAGCGTCATTCGGAACAGATAGTCAAGGAGGAAGGTTGCTTAGGGCCTTGGATGAGAACTGGCATCATAATGAACTTCCGCTTCATGCACAGCCAAGGAGGAAGGTTATAGATACATAGAGTCACGGGCCAGGTGCTGTGATTGCTGCTCTGCTCCCCGAAAGGATTAATGCCATCTGCACTTAAACCAAACCATACGTTCCTTGCGTCACCTGCAAACTCCTCCCAGTACTTTCTCTCGATTTTTCTCCACTGCGACCCGTCAGCGGGTGCTCTCAACTTCCTGTCTTTCTTACGGTCATCTCTGTGCCATCGCATCGACTTGGCATGCTCTTTGTTTCTGAACAAGCGTCTCAACCGTGGTACTATAGGAGCATACCACATCACCTTGGCAGGAACCCTCTTCCGGGGGAGCTCGCCGTCAACATCACCAGGGTCATCTCATCTGATCTTATACCGCAATGCACCGCATACCGGGCATGCGTTCAAATCCTTGTACGCACCACGGTATAGGATGCAGTCATTAGGGAATGCATGTATCTTCTGCACCTCCAATCCTAGAGGGCAAACAACCTTCTTTGCTGCATACGTACTGTCGGGAAATTCGTTATCCTTGGAAGCTTCGTCTTCAATATTTTCAGTAGCTTCTCAAATCCTTTGTCAGGCACAGCATTCTCTGCCTTCCACTGCAACAATTTCAGTACGGTACCGAGCTTTGTGTTGCCATCTTCGCAATTGGGGTACAAACCTTTTTTGTGATCCTCTAGCATGCGATCGAACTTCACCTTCTCCTTTTGACTTTCACACTGACTCCTTGCATCAACAATGACCCGAAGGAGATCATCATCGGGCACATCATCTGGTTCCTCTTGATCTTCAACAGCTTCCCCCGTTGCAGCATCACCGTATTCGGGGGGCACATAGTTCTCATCGTCCTCTTCTTCTTCGTTGTCTTCCATCATAACCCCTATTTCTCCGTGATTGGTCCAAACATTATAGTGTCGCATGAAACCCTTATAAAGCAGGTGGGTGTGAATGATTTTCGAGTTAGAGTAAGACTTCGTATTCCCACATATAGGGCATGGACAACACATAAAACCATTCTGCTTGTTTGCCTCAGCCACTTCCAGAAAATCATGCACGCCCTTAATGTACTCTGAGGTGTGTTTGTCACCATACATCCATTGCCGGTTCATCTGCGTGCATTATATATAATTAATTGTGTCAAAAACCATTACAAAACATCATGAGTAGATAATTAAGAGACCAAATTAATAGAAGTTCATCATCACATTAAAACCAAAGTACATACATAGTTCTCATCTAACAACATATAGCTCTCCAGAGCATCTAATTAATTAAACCATACATTGAAACTATGTAAAACATTTCAATGCCAAAACAAATGCGATCATAATCGCAACCAAGGTAACAAATGATCCACCGGCATAATGATACCAAGCCTCGGTATGAATGGCATATTTTCTTATCTTTCTAATCTTCAAGCGCATTGCATCCATCGTGATCTTGTGATCATCGACGACATCCACAACATGCAACTCCAATATCATCTTCTCCTCCTCAAATTTTTTTAGTTTTTCCTTCAAGAAATTGTTTTCTTCTTCAACTAAATTTAACCTCTTGACAATAGGGTCGGTTGGAATTTCCGGTTCACATACCTCCTAGATAAATAAAATCTATGTCACGTTGGTCGGCATAATTATCATGAACAATAAATGAACCAAATAGCTATAAAGATAATATATACCACATCCAAATCATAGACAGGACGAGGGCCGACAGGGGCGGATACCAAAACCATCGCACTAAATAATAAGAAGCAATAATAAAAGTAAGAAAATTATACAAGTATCTATATAAACATACAAGTAAGAATTTTTTCCTTTGAGAAAGAAGATAAGAACAAGAGGTTCACCATGGTGGTGCCTGCGACGAGATCGGCGCGGGCGATCGACGGCGGTGAAGATGGGGACGGGATGTGACGGACCGCTAAACCTAGACAAATATTGAGGAAAATGGAGTTTGGAGGTCGAGCTTGGAGAGGAGAAAGCTTAACTAGTGTGGCTCGGGCATTCCATCGAACACCTCGTGTGCATAGGAGGTGAGCTACAGCACCACAAAGCTCTCCCCTCGCCGGCCAGGAAAAGCAGAGCAGTGGGAGTATATATAGGCAACTCATTGGTCCCGGTTCGTGGCATGAACCGGGACTAAAGGTCACCCTTTCGTCCCGGTTCATGCCACGAACCGGGCCCAATGGTGGTGGGCTAGGAGCGAGGCCCTTTGGTCCCGGTTCGTCCCACCAACCGGGACCAAAGGGGCCAGACGAACCGGGACCAATGCCCCACGAGGCCCGGCAGGCCCCTGGCCTCACGAACCGGGACCAATGGGCCCATGGGTCCCAGTTAGTGACTGAACCAGGACTAATGGGCTTATCTGGCCCGAACGTATGCCCTGTTTTCTACTAGTGCTAGTTGGTTTGATGAGTACAATTTATCATCCAACCCTAGTTTTTTAAATCATTCATCTAATTACGTGCAAGCGCCAGTTCAATATACTTGTCCGAGCATACCGATGGATCAGAGATTGGCAATGCTACTACTAGTTAATAAGCCAATTACTCGCAACCTTGTATGGTACACCTCACATTAATAATATTTCTTCTTCTTACACAACTATAGATGTTTATAATTCGGCTCCACATGGTGGAGATAACCGAATAGGCGAAAATTATACAGGCGCATATGTGCCTTTACATAATATTGTAGCATGTAATGCATCCTCTACACAATTGTAAAACTTAAGTAGCACTCACGAATCATTGCCGAATGAGTCTGAAATTATTATGCAACAATACCTTACAGATGTGGTTGTGGCCGCATTAAAAAAGAGCTTGGCACAAAATAAGAGGATTGGTGCTCTTTTCCTTGAACAAGATGAAAAGGGTTTGTTGCCTTGAACAACACGCGAAAAGACGTCGGCAACTAGCAAACTCATAAAACTAAATCTATGTGTAGGTGAAGAAAAAAGTAAAAAGCCAAAAATTGATTAGATCTACGATCGGCAAAGTATAACAAAAATCTAATACCCTGCCAATTTCTGCGAGAATTTAGAGTATTAATATTTTATATATGTGAATCATTTATAGTACTTGAAGTTTAGAAAATAATGAAAACATTTGTGGTGCGTTGTGGCCTTCTCGACATGGTTGTAATATTTTTTGGCTTCAACATGAATAATAAATTGATAATAAAGAATCAAATCTAAACTATCCAAAAAACATATTTTTATTCATGCAGATTCATGCACTGAATCATCATGAATTGAGAGTATTCTTCTTGACTACAATCGAAGTTCATCAACCTAGTTATCACTAGTTCATGATTTAAGCAACATCGCACCTAATTCTAGAAGATGGAAGAGTAGTTCCTGAGATTCTTTCATGTGTGGTTAACACTGTCCTGCATGCCACGAAAAAACATCATTATTGAAGTGGTTAAACTTGTACAGATAACCTAGTGAGAAATGAAACATGCGAGCGAAGGACTAATAAGATGACTCAAAAGAATTTTCAGCTATATCCATCTTTGCAAATCATACAAATAAAAATTGCATTAAAGGAAGTAGAAATTGTCAGTTTAGTATATAGCTAATATTTTTGAGGAAATACATTGCATGGAGAAATCTGCATCGTTACCGTTCCAACCGCTGTCAGTGTACAAAAGTAGGGGCTCTCCTTTTAACCCCTTTACTGGTACACGGGCAGTCGGAGCCACACGCCACGGCCGCACTTGGCAAGGCAGGGGAGGTGAACCGAGGTGGAACCAAAGCACAAGACAGGCGAGATGACGCCAAGGCCAAGACCACAAAGAGCAGATGGACGAAGTAGGTTTCCCCGGCAAGACTCTTGCCGGGGCAGCCTCAGCAGCCACGTTGAGCACCTCCATGGCGGTATGCAAATCTTTGTGAAGACAAGAACAACACTCTTAATCAGAAGAGTGGAAGACGGCGAGCCTCGGTGAGATCCTTGCCGAGGAAGCCCACAAGACCCCCGGTAAGATCCTTGCCGGGGACGACCGCAACGCCACGGCAAGACCCTTGCCGGAGCCCCGACAGGTCCCTTGCCGAGGGCATCCGCGAGGCTGCAGCCAGGCCCGCACCCGCCAAGCTTTTCGCCACCAGTCCCATGCAGCTGCCAGCCCACCAGGCGGGTAGGCACCTGCGTGTCGACGCAGAGCTCCTCCGCCAACTCAGCACGTGCCTATGCGGTGGCATGCAGATCTTCCTGAAGGCTCCACCACCACGCCACTTCAGGTGGTTGCCTGCCTCCTTGGCGCCACCGTCTTGCTGGCCCAGGCGCATGTGGAGACGGGGCGAAGCGGCGGTAAAGTGGAGGGGACTCATCAGGGGCGCATTTAATGCGATTTGTCCCGTAATTGCTAGCGATAAGCTTAACCACAGTACCCCGATGCCACCTCCTGGTGCCACTGTGGCGATTCCTTTGCCTATAAAAGGAGACCCAGGGCATCTAGGAGAAGGAATCGGACTCTTGGACAAGTTACGCTCCTTGTAGCTAGTTCGAGCTCCTCAAGAACACATATATACATCCACCAAAGAAGGACTAGGGTATTACGCATCTCTGTGGCCCGACCCTGGGTAAACGACCCTTGTGCTGACTGTTGATCCTGCTCTTCTCACAACCCCGCGCCCCTGCAACCGTAGTAGGGATTCCAGTGATCCTGTAGGTGTCGTTTCCCACCGACATCTTTGGCGCACCTGGTAGGGGTCGCAGTCATGAGAATCTGGGTTAGTAGTTAGCCTAGCAGTTCCTCGTTGCCATGGCTCCGAAGAAGGAGGCGGCCAGGAGAAAAAGACGCCACCTGCGAACGCGAAAGACGCCAGCGCGACAACAGAAAAGCTAAGTCATGCGAAACCTTAAACATTTTCCTTTTTATATATGAGGTTATTGTCCTCGAAGGTCTTGCACGTAAAGGGGCCCTTCCACGATTGGCAACACCCTTGTTCTGTTTCGAGTCCGCTCAACAGCTCAAGCGGCCGCGTCGAGAGTGGCGGGGTAGACTTCCGCAATCGGCAACGCTCTCGATTCTGACTCCAGTCAAGCTCGAAAGTTCGAGCGGCTGCATTGAGAGCGGCAAGGTGGTTCGCCCGGCAGCACGCACACCCGGCAGGCCTTTGGGGATCCGTCCTCAAGGTGCCGCCCTAGGTTTACGTGCTGGCAAGCCTACCCAATTAGCGTAGGGTGAACATACAAAGGGAAGATCAAACAGGAAAATAACATGCATAATATCAAGAGTACTGCAGAGTTATGTTACATCAAATTGTTGCTGCGGTTCTAACTAAAGATATGAATTGTCTTGGTCATGGACCCGCAACGGCAACAAGGAACGGGGCGCCTATTCCCGGCGCTGGCCCTCCACCCTCAGGATTCCGCCGAAGCGGCTGATGACGGGCTCGATGCGCTCCTCGATCCCAGAGAGGTCCGCATCGCCCGGCAAGCTGTCCAGCGCGGCGTCGAAGTCGAGGTCGGGGTTCCAGAAAGCCAGCTTGGTGAGGACCTTGGTCATGGCGCCCCGGCAGATTAGCCGGGACTCGTCGGCCAAGGAGCTCTCCCAATTAGACTTGAGCTGCTCCAGAGCCCCGAGAACAACTTCGAAGAACAGGGTCAGCTTGGCGTTGGTGGTCCCGCTGCGCTCTGGGGCGTACCTCGCATTTGGCATCCCCATGGTAGCCAGCTGAGTGGTGATCCTACCGGCGACGTCCTCGAGGCGGCCGATCCAGCGGTTCTGGCCATCCACGAAATCCTTGTGGGTGGCGGCCTCGACCTTCCGCAGTTGCTTCTCGGTCTCCAGCTCCTTGGCCAGGGTTCCTTCCCGGGCCTTGGCCCCCGAGAACATCCCCTCAAGGGCCTCCAGCTTCAGCTTCAGGTCCTTGACGGAGTCATTAGCCTTGGAGAGCTGCTCGGCCTTGCCAAGGACGGCGCCTTGCGCCTCCGTCAGGGCAGCATTGAGCGTGTCCTTCTCCTCAGCCAACTTCAGGGTCTGGTCCTTCAGCCTGTCCCGCTCCACCTCCAGCTCCTTCACCTTGCTGGCGTGAACTAGAGCCTGGGCATCCAGCGCCTCCCTGTGCCTCTACTCCAGCTCTTGAGTCCGCTGCGCGACAAGCTTCTCCACCTCCTCGACCTTGGCGCAGAGTTTGGCGTCAAGATCCGCCTCGCGTTTGGCGAGGTCCTCCTCCTGGGAGTTCAGTGCGGCCCCGTGCTGGGTCCGGGCGGCCTCAGCGGCGGCGGCCAAGTCCTTCGCCGCTTCTTGGGCCTTCTCGACGTCGGCCAGCTTCATGGTGAGCTCCACATCACGCTTGGCCAGCTCGCCCTGGGCGGCCTTCTGCTCATCACGAGCCTGGCGGAACCAGTCCTGCCTCGCGGCGACGTGCCGCTGGAGGTCCGCCTCCGCCTTCTCAGCCAGTGCCATCCTAGACCTAGCCTTGTCCAAGCAGGCACGGTGGAGCGCCTGGAGCTTCCGGAAGCTGGCGCCCATGGCCTGGAGCAGCCGCTCCTCCTGGGAGCCGTCGCCACCAACGCTCGGCTCGTCGACGACCTCGAGCCCGGCGGCGGCAAGCACCTCATCGTCGAGCACCTCTCCCTCGACCGGTGTCCTGGTGCTCGACGCGCCTGGGAGGTGGACGAACAAGTCATCACTCACCCTCAGGTACTTGCCGGAGCCGGGACCAGCAGAGGAAGAAGGCTCGTCGTCAGCCACCTCCTCCTCCTCCTCGACAGCGGCCTTGCCAAACCCCTCGACAGGCCCCTTGCCGGCCTCCTCAGTGGTGGCCTTGTCGGCCTCCCCGGCAGGCCCCTCTGCGGCGTCCTCAGCAGCGCCCTTGGCGGCCGCCTCGGCGGCAATCTTCTCGGCGTCCACCTCGGCGGCCTTGGCGACGTCCTCAATAATGGCGTCCACGTTCTCTGGGTTCACTGAGGAGGGATCTGGACACAGAAGAAGTGAGTGAGGCAAGATATAGACCAAGAACAAGAAGGGAAAAAGCAGCGACGAAAGGCGAACAACTTACTAGTCCCAGGCTGGAAAACAGAAGTCCCATCTCCACCAGCATTTGACGCCGAGGCGAAGCCGCCAGCGCCCAAGTTCTCCTCCTCCTCCTCCATGTGCGTGGGCTCGACGCTTGGCGCCCTTGCCGGAGACGCCCCTAGGGGTGGCGTGGTCGATGGGGGTAGCGTGCTGGGAGTAGCCCTCTGCGGCTCCTCCTGCTGCTGCTCTCCTCCTGTGCACCCGGCATGGTCAGCACCAGAGTGTCAAACCCCTAACACATGTCGACGAGGGGAGAGTAATGAACTTACGCTGCGGGCTGTGCCGGGGGCTGATGTCTGGGCTGCTCAGCACCACCAGTGGCGCCCTTGAAGTACCAGCCGGGGGCTGGCCGCCCGCCGAGGCCTCGGTCCTCTTCACTCTCTGGGCCAGCGTCTCGACGTCCCTGCAAAGACGAAGACAAGTTAAGACAAGCGGTACAGATCGAGGGGACGGAGATGACGGGAAGAGTGGGATGCTTACTCATCGTCCACCTCCTCCTCTGTTGCCTTCCACTTCCTCCTCGGGCTGAGGGATCCGAAGTCGAAGGCGAGCCCTGCGCCGGCGTCCGCCGGGGGAGGACTGGAAGGCAGGGTTTGCGCGTACTTGGATGAAGAGGAAGCAGATGCTTTCTTCTTCGCCACCGCGGCCTTCACCACCTTCCTCGCTGTCGCGACTCTCATCTGGCGCGCGGACTCCTCCAGAGATTTTGGCTGCCGCGCGGCCTTGGCGGGGCGGACCGGCTCGCCAGAATGGCCCGCCGCAGGACTCGCTCCCTTGCCGGAGCTGAAGGGTCGACGGCCTCAGCCTCCTCCTCCGACGACGACTCGTCGGCCACATCCTCAACCAAAGGAGCCTCGGCGCCGGCGCTGCTGGCCTCCCCCGCGGCTGCCGCCCACCGGGCGAGCTCCTCCTCTTCTGCGGCTGCCGCAGCCTCGTCCTCCACACCGTCGGCGCTGCCGGCCTCCTCGACAAGCTTCGGCTCCATCGCCCTGGCAGCGATGTAGTCCAACTCCGCCTGGGTGGTGTCCTAGACGACCAGCCGCTCGGCGTCGGCATTGACGTATCCCTCGTGCAGGGTGTCGAAGAACTGCTACACCTCGATGTCCTCCGGCTCGACCCAGCTCGGGTCGGGGCCATGCGCGTTGCAGTCCAGCATCATGGTGATGATGTCGTTCCGGCGCGAATTATTGCACAGCGGGACCACTCCCGCCGGTAGCTTGAACAGGGGCCCCTTGGTGGCCTTGCCGGCCTTCACGGCAGCCCTCGCGGCCTTGTCGGTCCACTCGACCTCGCCGTCACTGTCCACATCGAGCTGGAAGAGCCGCTGACAGAAATGAGCGTGCCCCATCACCGTGAAGTTGTGGTCGAGGCCGGGGTGAAGCCGCATGATGTCGGCAGGGTTCGTGAAGAGCCAGGCCAGCCTGACCTTGTTATGCAGTGGAGCAATCCGACAGCGGATAAAATCCTCCCCGATCATCTCAAGGGTGAGCCCGGCCCTGGTAAGGCGAAGGATCCTGGTGGTGGGGACCATGAGCTTCGTGTCGTCGGCATCAAGGTCGGTCTAGTCGTTCTGGCGAACCGGCGGCGCGTCGCGAACCCGGCAAAAGGCCGGCGGGTCCTTCTCTTCGATCCAGCACCACCGGCCCCGCCATTATTCCCACCTCTCCTTCGTGGCGCCCTCCGGGTACGCCCCCTTGGACCTCGGGATCCAGGTGACGCAACCAGAGATGGCGTCGCCCTTTTGGATTCGAGGGGAGAAGTAATGACGAAAGAGCGCCGTGTTGGGGTGCACCCCGGCGAAGCCCTCACAGAGGTGCGCGAAAAGGGCCATACATGCCACCGCATTCAGAGTAAAATCCAGAAGGCGGAAGCCATAGGTGTGCATGACATCGCAGAAGAAATCGGAGAAGGGGGACAGAGCCCGCAGGAGAAGTAATCAACAAAGAAGGGGTACCGATTTGAGGCAGCCTCAGGGCGGTTTGCAGGGCTGACGCGCGTGGCTGGATTCCCCGTCTTCTCTCCCCCCGTCTTCACCCCCCACAGGGGCTTGAAGGCCTCCCGGAGCTCGAACACGTCGACGGTCGAGGGGAAGTAGGCGAGCTGCGTCCGCAGCACCACCAACGCACTCTCCGGCGGCTCCGTCGCACCAGCGTCCTTGGCCACTCCCTTGCCCTTGGTGGATTTGGGCGCCATGGCGGCTAGGGAGGTGGGCGAGAGACAGAGGGCAGCGGAAACGCAACGACGGCGAGCGAAGACGAAGCTTAGGGAGGAAGGAGAAGGGGGCGGCGGCCCTAAGATCGAAAGAAGACGCGGAAGGGGTAATGTGAGCAGCGCGCCCGCGGTTATTCCTTTTTTACGGGGAAGGCGCAGGCCGCCTCCTTTCCCATTAACTACGACGTGACGCATGCGTGCGGGAACCGCCCCACGCATGCCCCCCACGTCACGCACGACCCCCACGTCACGCGTTCAACGCGGGTCGTGGGGAAGCACAGCGGATGGAGAGTTTTACCACGGTAAAAGCCACCCCGCCTGCCCGCGCACCGTTTTGGTCCTGGCCCAACAATGCGTTGCGCTTATGTGTGGCCCAGGCCCGGGGGCTCCTGTCGGTGTACAAAAGTAGGGGCTCTCCTTTTGACCCCTTTACTGGTACATGGGCAGTCGGAGCTACGCGCCATGGCCGCACTTGGCAAGGCAGGGGAGGTGAACCGAGGTGGAACCAAAGCACAAGACAGGCGAGACGACACCAAGGCCAAGACCACAGAGAGCAGATGGACGAAGCAGGTTTCCCCAGCAAGACTCTTGCCGGGGCAGCCTCAGCAGCCCCGGCAAGACCCTTGCCGGGGCGGCTCGCCCACACCGACGGAGTGAGCCACCCTTGAGCCCATAGTCTCCAACGCCATCAACCACGTTGGGCCAGGGCTCGGGAGGCACCTCCATGGCGGTATGCAGATCTTTGTGAAGACAAGAACAACACTCTTAATCAGAAGAGTGGAAGACGGCGAGCCTCGGTGAGATCCTTGCCGAGGAAGCCCACAAGACCCCCGGCAGGATCCTTGCGGGGCACGACCGCAACGCCATGGCAAGACCCTTGCCGGGGCCCCGGCATGGCCCTTGCCGCGGGCATCCGCGAGGCCGCAGCCAGGCCCGCACCCGCCAAGCTTTTCGCCACCAGTCCCATGCAGCTGCCAGCCCACCAGCCGGGCAGGCACCTGCGTGTCGACGCAGAGCTCCTCCGCCACCTCAGCTGCTTGCCTGCCTACATGGCGCCACTGCCTTGCTGGCCCAGGCGCGTGTCGAGACAGGGCGTAGCGGCGGTAAAGTGGAGGGGACACGTCAGGGGCGTATTTAATGCGCTTTGTCCCGTAATAGCTAGCGATAAGCTTAACCACACTACCCCGATGCCACCTCCTGGTGCCACTGTGGCGATCCCTTTGTCTATAAAAGGAGACCCAGGACATCCAGGGGAAGGATTCGGACTCTTGGACAAGTTACGCTCCTTGTAGCTAGTTCGAGCTCCTCAAGAACACAGATATACATCCACCAAAGCAGGACTAGGGTATTACGCATTTCTGCGGCCCGAACCTGGGTAAACGACCCTTCTGCTGACTGTTGATCCTGCTCTTCTCACAACTCCGCGCCCCTGCAACCGTAGTAGGGATTCTAGTGATCCCATAGGTGTCGTTTCCCACCAACAACCGCAGGGGAATGTTGAGTATTATGATTAGTTAGGAAATACGAGATAGAGCAGGATATGTTCTGGCTTGTCTTGTACTCCAAATTAATCATGTACTCCTATATATATATGCCCACAAGGCTCAAACCATAAACAACGATTGCACCAATCTCTCTCTGTCCCTTCTAATAAGCCTGATGGCCCCTGCCGCCACCATGAGAAGGACACCGCAACTACCTGTTGCGGCTTCTATGCAGGGTTATCTAGTCAGGAGTGGACACTGCGACATCCTAAGCTAGGTAATGTCGCCCAGCTGTGAAGGACCCCGTGCCAGCCCGGCCATTGATCTGATCCGCGGAGGCACCACCCCATCCTCGGAAGAGGTGCCCGTCCGAGAGAGAGCATGCGCCCGAGGAGAATGAGTGCAGTGTGATGTCACCAAGCCGAAGCCAGAGCCGCCGATGCTTAGTAGATGCTCGAGCGTGCACAACAGGCGGGCCATGGGACAGTCACTTGTAGAAAAAGGGTCTAATGTTTAGCTCATTAGTCCCGGTTTGTATTTGAGCCGGCACTAATGTGACCATTAGTGTCGGTTCCAACGGCTAGGCAGGCCGCTCTCAGTAGTACCGGTTCGTGATGAACCTTTAGCCCCGGTTCGTGCCACGTACCGGTACTAAAAAGAGTGGTGGTAGAATGTTTTCAGACTGGGGCCCCTCCAGCACCTTTAGTACCGGTTCGTGCCACGAACCGGTAGTAAAGGTCATCCTATATACACCCTTCGTCCACCCGTGGTCGAGCTCGCTCTGTTCTTCACCTTTCTCCTCTCCTCTCTGTTCTTCCCCTTTCCCCTCTCCTCTCTGTTCATCCCCTCTTCCTCGAGCTCATCACACATTTTGCCCAAATTTTGTCAAGATTTGAAGGCCCCCATCCATTCAAGCGATCACAAAGGTTAGCAACTTTGTCCTTTCATCTCTCATTGCTAGATTAGCTCTTGCAATGCTTTATATAGGATTAATTTGTGGGTTTTAGTAATTTGGGAGGAATTATATGTGGTAGTTTATTTGATTTATATGCAATTTGAGCTCAAAATAACTTTTAGTTTGCATATGTAGGTGTGGTTTACTTAGTGCTTCCCATCTCCGTTGTAACCACCGTCGATCATCCGCCCCGACCCGCCGCCGGCACCACCTAGTTCAGCTCCAGGCAACCCAGCCGCGGGAGCTGCTCCCTGCGGGATGTATGACATGATGCAGGAGCACCGCGCCTTATCTACCACCAAGCAACATCCACCTGTAGTAGATCGCGAGCATCCGCTAGACCCGCATGGCGACGTGTCCGATCATGCCGACCATGGAAGGGACTAGATGGGGAATAGACAAGACGAGAAGGCAGACGTTATGAGGAGGCCCGCTTCCACCGGCAAGCCGACGTGGGAGGCCACAGCCAGGGGCGGCGATGAGGGCTGACGAACGACGTAGTAGAGGTATGTGCGGCGGGGATGCCTCCGGTCTCGCCCAAGGGCGAGCCGCAAGGTGGCTAGTGTCCGTGTTAAGATATATAAAGAACGGAGAGGAGATATGAATTCCTGTTTAAGAAGCGACAGATACACGATTGTATGAACAAGGGATATGGCTACAATGCCGAACAAGGTTAGCAACGATGGCCTTCATATGTATCGAGGCAGAGGTCGGCGACAACTACGAGCCAGCACTCCTCTAAGCCCCAGCTTAGGGGGTAAGTGTTGGCCAAATAAGTCGTGCCTATGGCGAGGATGCACTACTAGGGCAAACCTTATCCACAGAATCTTAGCAGCAGCGCGGTTTAGGGGGAGGCGCTACTGCTAATTAGCAGTAGCGCGGAAAAAAACAAGCGCTACTGCTACTCACTTAGTAGTAGGGCGGCTCGGTGGAACCACGCTGCTACAAAAATTGACCGACAATTCCGCCACCCTAGGTTTAGCAGTAGCGCGGTCTTGCTAACTGCGCTACTGATAAAGTTATAGTAGTAGCGCGCTTTCTTTGGTGGCGCTACTGCTAATTTTGAAACTGGCCACATGGCCGGCCCCTCATAGCAGTAGCGCGTGTGCCGTAAGTGCGCTGCTGCTATGTTGTTAGAAGTAGCACCGTTTAGGACCAGCACTACTGTTAAGCCGCAGCATATACCACCTTTTCCCTCCCCCTCCCCCTCCCCCATCCTATCTTCCTCACTTTCCCCTACCTCCCACCTCCTCTCTCCCTCACATTGCTTCTTCCTCACTACTTCTCCCCCCATTACTCTCCTTCTATCTACCTTTCTCTCTCTTTATTACTTCTAGCTAACTTACACAACCTCCATTAATGCATCTCCTTTCTCGTTTTCCTTCCCCCTCCACTAGTTGAAGTTGTCTCCTCCCAAATTAGCTAGCTAGGTAGATATAGCATTTAGTGAAGTGACCTATGTACCCCCTAACTAGATCTAGCCTTGTCAAGAAGAGCTTTATCCACTTTTGATCTCCCTACTGCATCATCATCTCCACCGTTTGCTCGATCTCGAGATAGAGGTGATTAAAAATTTATGCTTTTGCAAGAATTGAAATATGTGTATGTGTGTGCGATATGACATAATCGGGCGATATGATAGAAATTGTGTGTGTGGCATGAGTTGACGCCGAATTGTGCTTGTGAGTTGCCTATGTTTTGCCGAAATGTCGATTTATTTCCATTTCGGCGAATTCCAGGAAAACTCTAGATCTATATGTCCTATTTTTATGGAAGGTCATGCCGAATTTTTGCATGACTTTGATGCATGCACACATTTTTATAGTCAAATTCTTTATTATTACCATGCAGGTGTTCACGATGGTCAGTGAATCGATGGTTGACAGGTGGTTGTGGTCGGCGGTGCAGGACATGAAAGAAAATAACTTGACAGAGGTTTTATGTCCGTGTCGAAGATGCAAAGAAATAGTTTGGCTCGACCACTATGACGATGGTCATGTCGAAGCACACCTGCTCATGGCTAGTTTCATGCATGGCTATACTCGGTGGATAATTGAAGATGAGGATGATGATGTTGAGGACGCCGACGGGGCAGGAAATGACGACACGGGGCAAAACAAAGAGATGATCGATAATGGCGGCGGGGAAGAGGCCGGACATGGCGGCGGAGAAGGGGCCGCACATGGCGGAGGAGAAGGGGCCGTACATGGCGGCGGAGAGAACGTGGACTCCACGCTGCTGAGTTCGTCGGTACTAAGTTCAATCGTGCGGGACCCTCATGTTCAAGCACTGCTTCACAAGGAGACGAGTACTGAGAGAGATGCTTCTAGAGAGGAGTCTAACCTGTAGCAACTGGTGGTAGACTCGAACACTCCATTGTATGATGGTTGCAATCCTGAGGTGACCCTCTTGAGTTTCACGCTCCAACTCCTGAAGACCAAGGCTAAAAACAAATGGACCGACACTAGCCTTGATGAGCATCTCAAATACCTAAAGGATGTTCTTCCCGTGGGGAATCTATGTCCTACTAGTGTGGATGAGGCAAAGCAGATCGTGTGCCCTCTTGATCTGCCGCATGTTAGATACCATGCATGCATCAACGATTGCATAATTTATCGGAAGGAGCACGCGGAAAAAACAAGCTGTCCGGTGTGCAGTGCTTCTCGATACAAGAAGGCCAGGAAGAAATCTCTCCATAATGTCGAACATGGTTAGCAACGATGGCCTTCGTATGTATCGACTTCACCGAGATGCATGGTTAGCAACGATTGGAATGCTCGTTTTGTGCCAGAAGCTTCGACTACAGATGATATTTGCAACCCAGCTTGCGACTCCCGTATATATTTTTTATCATACTTTATTTTTCTTACACAGTTATTTTCAACTCACATGAAAATGCCGCAAAGGAATGCCCATGTGGCATATTTCAGAGAGAGAGAGAGAGAGAGAGAGAGGGGGGGCATTGCTGATATGGCAGCCATTGGCGAAAATGAAGGAACAGTTTATTCGAGGGATCTTTGGTACAACCACAGTAACATGTTGACCCCAAAGAAGGCAAATACCTTGTTAAGCAACTGACACATGATAAATGGAAGTAAAGGAAAGAAAATACGGGGACTCTCACAAGTCATAAAGCTAATAAACGAGGAAAGATAGTCGGCACCCGGGTGAGGTGCATGTGTTGTATCCCTCTTCCTCTTTGCCATGCCTCACGGACAGTACTGACAAATCTTGAAAGCCTCAGTTTCGCAGTAGACAGCACTGAAAATAGGATTAGCGCTCCCGATGCACCACTTATACGCTGTCTGATAGCAGACGCTTGCTGACGCCGCCGTCGGCGTGGCCATTAGCAGCTGTGCAGCGAACAGGGCCAGCGTGAAAATGGCGGCCATCTTAAGCATGGAGTTGGGAGCCATTGCAAGAGCTAGCGGGCGAAGGATGTTGCGGCTTGAAGGTCTAGCCAGCAAACTGGAAGTGTTTTCTGGAAGCTTTGGTTGATGTGAGTGCTTGCTAGCAAGGCCTCCTATTTATAGGCACAAGAGTTGGTTAGTTGGTCTTCGTTTGCTATCCATGATCTCACTCGATCTCAGATGTAATAGTAATACTGGAGTATCGTGCATGAAAATGGAAGATTTTATTCCATCAATCATCCAAACCATGCGCGCGCGCATTTGGCATATCCCAAACCAGCTGGCTGCATCTACGATCAATTCATACTTTAGTACTTATCGGACAAAAGAATATCCTATTGTGTGCCATGCAGTGAGTTTAAAATGTACTACCAGCCTAGCACCGAGATTCAAGAAAATACGGAACCAATACAAAAACTGCAGTGTCCAAGCCTATGTTATTAAGATCCCACGACAGCATACAGCATCTTGATCCCGTATCAATTAGTACACGATCTCGCGATTTTAACGCCATTATCTTCAATATTCAGAGGTTATCCTTCAATTCTTTGTTCTTGCGGTCGCTGCACACAAGCTAGGCAGAAATAGTGAAAATTGGCTTAGAGTTCGCCCCTTGACTACAGTTTCACACGCACCTCACCTTCAACTATCAATATCAGGTAATTCTGGTCCTGGACTAGGGTCATGGAATGTAGAATAGATGGATGTGCGACAGCTTTGACGGATGCAAGGACAAACGGAAGGTTGTTAGAATTAATCCGAGGCGCACAGTTAATCTATCAAGGACCAAGCAATCACACAAGCACGACACTGACATTTGTTAACAAGTTCCTCATCATGGCTACATCTTCGGGGCCTGACTACGGGCGCTCGTCCCCGTGACACTGTCACAATAACGCATGCCGGCCACTCGGGTGCTGGCACGCGCCACCGGCTTCCCCTACGTACATGTGTTATTATGTTTGCATAGGTTACATCGCGTGTCAACCCATCCATATATGAGAGGTTTAGGATACAAGTGTCCTATTTGGACACGACTTCATATCCTATCTACACACAGTCCAAATCCAGGTCCAACTGTAACCTACCTTGTACAATAATATTCGACACAACTCTAAGAAAGGTAACAAGACATAGTGCTGGGAGATCTTTAAAATCGTGAGCACACTTTGCTAGCCCTACTTGTGGCAGTTTAAAAAGGGTTCAAAAGGGCCAACTACCTCGTCTCGATCGCGACCGTGTCGCCTCCGCAGGTGCCCAGCCGCGCCTCCGCTCCTTCCCCGCGAGCCCTCCCCCTCTCTCCTCCTCCTCCCTGCCGCCGTCGCCGGCGCCCGCCGCGGGCCTGGCCCGGGCGACGTTGGCGGCGGCGGCCCCCAGCCCTTACCTATCTAGGGTTCCTCCGGCGTGGGACGGAGCACTCCGGGCGGTGTCTTCAGGCGGCGGAGGTCCTGCGCGGTGGCGGGGTTTCCTTTCGCAGGAGGGGGCGAGCTCTGGGCGGCGGCGGCGCCGTTGGCGGCGGGGCAGTGCGGTGGCTTGGCTGGCGGCGCCCGCCCTGCCGAGATCTGGGCCCTTCGGGCCCCATCTGAGCCAGGACGGGCCGGCGACAGGCGTGGCGTTGGCGTGGCCCTCAGGAGGCGGTGGAGCGGCGATGATCGGCGGGGTGCTGGTGGCGTCGACGCCAGCCTGCTGCAGCGTTGTCGGCGGGGATCGCGGGCCCATTTCAGGCCTGGCCGTGCCGCGATATTGCTGAACCCGCGGGAAGTTGAGTTCAGATGTTAGGGGATGTAAGAGATCTTATATTGTATATATATATATATGTAGCCAGTAGCGTCGGATAGATATACGAAAACTTGGTGCTCCGGGGCCCATTTCAGGCGACGGCGGCAGAGGCGCGGGCCTCCCGCACGACGGCGGTGGAGGTGGTTCCCTCCTGCTCGGCCTTGGTGCTGCTGCTCCCGTCGCTTGGATCTTCTCTCCGGTCTTCTTGGCCTAGTGGTGGTGCTCGCAGAGAGACGACGTTGGTGGCGGCGCAACAGTGATGGCGCATGGTTGGGCGGTGGTTTGGCTGGTTGGCTTCGGTTGGCCGGTGGGGTTTGGCGTGCGGGAGAAATCCTTGCCGGTTCGTCCGGCTCCGATGGGGTGACACCGGCGGGTGCCACTATCCTTCTTGGACGGTGTCGGGAGTAGCTATCCCCCACCTCCCTCCGCGTACTGGGGAAAACCGTAGGACTTTTCCAGACAGCAGCGTCGTCGGCGTCGCATTCCTTCTTGGAGGTGCTGCTTAGTTCATGGTAGATCAGAGCCTTGGGCTGTGGTGGTTTGTTTTCGGAGGGCGCAACGGTCATGGGTCTTCCGTGCTTTGTCGAGCTGCCGCTGTTGGCATTTATTTGTTTTTCTTTTCTTTGGGCTTGATGTGCTGCTCACCCCAGCATTGCGATGTGTACAATGGTGGTTTGCTTTGGAATAAAAATCGGGGGAAACCCTTTTTCGGTAAAGGGCCAACTATCAAATAATATGTAACGTCACCACATCCTTCGAACCCACAAATTTGAATTAAAGTCACACTGTTCTAACTTCAAAAGATGTCTCAGCTAAATCAAACAATTGCACCATCCATAGTTGACTTTGGAGTTTCCCCATACAAGCGCGCATGTGGCATATCACAAGCCAGCTGATTGCATCTAAGCTCAACTCATACTTTACTGCCTAGATAATCCCGGTGTGTGCCATTCACTGAATTCAAAATGTACAACCACCCAGGCGCCGAGATTCAAGAATACAAAAACAGTAGAGTACTTAGATAATTTTGGTGTGTGCCATGCAGTGAGATAAAAAATGTAATATCATCCTGACACCAAAATTCAAGAATACTGAAGCAACACAAAAACAGTAGGTTGTAAATCCTTTATAGAGATGCAACGATAACTGCTGTTACCATCCCACAAGGGCATCTCAATCCCGTATTAATTAGTACACGATCTCACAATTTACCGCCATTATCTTCAGTCATGTTTGACCGCCACCGACCCATGTGTACATATGCTTCAATATTCAGAGATGACCTGTCAGTTCTTGCTGTTACACAGCACACAAGCTAGGCCTAGCCGTCTGGTACTAACAAGAATGGGCTTCAACTGTTTGAGATGCATTTCCTTGGAAGTAGGATTTCCTGTTGAGATCGGCATTATGGATCATGAGTTCAACGACGTGTTGACACCAGCTTTTTGCGTGGCAGAAAACATGATTAAGATGGCATCAAATGAAAAAGTGTCCAATATAAAAAATCATCATGTGGTTGAAATGAACAACTTTGATGTTTGGGTCATCACTATCCGGTCTCATATCGAGGGCGAAATTGTACTCAAAATGTCAAAAATTTCCATTCAGAGTACTATTTGGCCGATTACGCCTCGAAGACAACCTCTGATGATGGAGTTTTCTACATGGATTGTCTTATCTCCTCGATATAATCGATTTAGATATATAATTCATCTCGTATGCAAAAGTTGAAGGCGATGCACTGCAGGTCGACCATTGGTAAAAGATGGCCTGGGCAATCCGACACCCGTGTGGGTGATGTCTAATGGGTCGCATGAGCGATTTGGTCCTCAAGGTGAACTCGAATGGAAACACGTTCAACACAAAAATTGTTTTTCTCGTCGAAACATTTAAATTTGCTTTTGGAACATGTTCATCCAAGGTCAGTTGTGGCCTGTGAGACCCAAAAACCGAATTGATGTCTTTGATTTACCTTAATCCGTGTTCAAGTAATTTTGAAAAGATTTGGATGGGATATGGAGTCATTTACTTGTACGGCAAGTTCAGCCGCACCATAAATAGATGAGAGGTAATGGCCGATTGAAAAACACATAATCGAGCAAATCAATCTACTAATTTTGCTTCTTCATCTACTTTTTATCTCTCTCCCTTGTATCTTTCTTGTCGTCCTTCGTCGTTATTCAAGATTGGGGGGCAGAAAATCTGCAAGGGCTTAGGGGTGATCAGGTCTACCTAGCACAGCCCATAGCTGTTGCAAACCCTGATGGGATCCCTCCCAAGTGTGTGGGGTTTCGGGTCTACAAAGCGCCTGTCGGGTTGCCTGTGTACCGCGCTTCCGGTCGGGTCTCCTTCAACATGAGCCGTGGCGCATCACCCCCATTGTCGAGGATACACAATGACGTGTTCGTGTGTGAACACACATTCTGGCGACTCCGCCCGGGACGAAACTTCAAACGTTCGACAGCCCGTTCTTGCTGGTCATCAACAGTTCGCTATCAAGAAAAATAATAAGAATGCGGAATCCCTGTGTAGATGCAATTAATTAATCTGGTGTCACTAGTTGGTTCAATGAGACAATCTATCATCCAACCCTAGTTTTTTCAATCATCCATCTAATTACGTGCAAGCGCCGGTTCAATATACTAGTCCGAGCATACTGATGGATCAGAGATTGGCCATGCTACTACTAGTTATTAAGCCAATTACTCGCAACCTTGTATGGTACACCTCACATTAATAATTTTTCTTCATCTTACACAACTATAGATGTTTATAATTCGGCTCCACATGGTGGAGATAACCGACTAGGCAAAAATTATACATGCGCACATGTGCCTTTACATAATATTGTAGCATGTAATGCATCCTCTACACAGTTGTAAAACTTAAGCAGCATTCACGAATCATGGCCGAATGAGTCTGAAATTATTATGCAGCAATACCTTAAAGATGTGGTTGTGGCTTAATTATTATGCAGCAATACCGTAAAGTCTGAAATTATTATCAAGAAAAATAATAAGAATGCGCAATCCCTGTGTAGATGCACTTAATTAATATGGTGTCACTACACTAGTAGAAAAAGGGCCATTCGAACCGGTTCGTGAGGGCCATTTGTCCCGGTTCCCGAACAGGGACTAAAGGGTCGTAACTAAAGCCCTCTACCTTTAGTCCCGGTTCGATCGGGAACCGGGACATATGGGGCTCCACGTGGCCGGAGCGGCTTGCCCACGTAGGGGGACCTTTTGTCCTGGTTGGTGCCACCAACCGGGACCAAAGGGCTTCCACGCGTCAGCAGTTCAGGGGCTTGGTTTTTTTCTGAAGGGGGGGGGGGGTTGGGGGGTTTTGGGGGTTTTGTAGGGTTAATTTACGGGTTTCATATATTGTGTTAGCTAGCTAATAGAGAGGAGTGTCCTCTCTTATCTCCGTGCTTGGTCGATGCTACGTATAGAGAGGACTCGACACGCGAGCTAGCTAGTAAGCAAATGAAGGAAACCATTAAGTACAGAAGATCGTCATGAACATATATACACAGAGAGAAGTGATCGACCTCTCCTTCTCCGATAGATTGGCCGAACAACAAGTTTTCGTATATCTATCCGACGCTACTGGCTACATATATATATACAATATAAGATCTCTTACATCCCCTAACATCTGAACTCAACTTCCACATGGTATTCTCCGTGTTTGTCGATGACGTGGTCAAGAAAGAATCCCGCCAATTCCTCTTGAATTGCTCGTATGCGATCTTGTGGTAGGAGTTCATCCCGCGTCTGCCACATCTTATTTCAAGAAGGGGGTCAATACATATATATGAATGAAACTCAACACAAATGATGGTAATAAAATAAAATTATGAATATTATTGCTTACGCACTTCATATTGTTATTTAGAGTAGCCCCGCTCACAGGTGGTGTGGTGGATGAAGTCGCAAATGTAGTATCCACACAAATCATTCCCGGGTTCCTGCCACAACCACTTTACAAGAAATAGAGGTCAATCAAACTGATAAGCAAAGCATGCTAAATGGTATTGATGAAACTAGCTAGAATCAATGGGAGATGCGCAGAACTAGCTAGTAGCTAGTACTTACTTTCGGGTGGTCAAATCGCAGTTGCGCCGGCAGTCCCGGAGCTTGTGCGGTGACCTTTTTCCAAACCCTGCCAGATAAAGAAAACAATTACTTGATAGCAGGAAATGAACAAAGTTGCCGATATGGTGCGATAATGATCGATTGAACTTACTTCTCGAGCATTTTAGTCATGGTCGCATACTCCTCCGGATTTTTTCGTTTGGAGTCTATGACGGTTACTAGTCCCTTCTCAAGCTTAATCTCTAGCAGAATAAAGTGGAACCTGCGCATGCATGCATAACTCATCAACTACATTACTATAACCTCGAGTAATAAGGGAAACCGAATATGCACAAGACAGTAACACTCACTTGTATTCGTAAGGAAAGAGTATTGTAGCTTTGTTTTGATTTCGAAGTAACGATGCGAGCAACTTGGCCTCGGTTTGTCTGGCATCATGTTTAACACTCCATTCATCCATGAGATTTGTGTTAATGAACCCAATATTACCTACTTGTCTTTTCTTCAATTCGGCGATCTTCAATCTGCATAATATAGTGAGGATAATTATATGTACATGCAATGAAAGAGTTGAGCTATATATAGAGACTTAACTAATTACAGAGAAGTAGTACTTATATACAGTAGAAAGTGATGATTGTTTATCGAGGGCCTTTTGATTGAAAAACTGGAAAAACTCCTCATATGGAACCAACAACAAATCAATTCTAACGAGGTCGTGCTCCTCTTTAACCGATAGCGACAAAGTATTTTTCCCACACTTCCTGCAGATGTCCATGTACCAATCATGGAATCTTCGCATCATCGTTGTTAGGGAAGTACCAGGTCTGACGAGAGGCTTCCCGTGCTCGAATCTTAATGTGTCCACCTCCATTGTTCCAAAAATTATTGCATCGTCGTCGGCCATGTAATCTCCAGGATTGGTACCGGGCAGCACCACCGGAAGATTAGCGACGATATCGCTAGACACATTGAGCGGGGGGCACGATTGTATCGCTTATTCGCCGAGCTGGGGAATTTGTTTCCCTTTTCTCCGTTCTGCTTCTGGCTGTATTGCCTCCGGTTCTAGAGGCTTGAGAGACGATGGACCGTATCTGTAATGCCTCCCGCCTCTGGCTATAGTGCTAGACGCCGAAGCAGCCAGAGCGGCTGCGGCTGTCTTCTTTCGTTACTTAAGAGGCGGAGCAGCCGGAGGCAGACTGCTACGACGCGCCAGATCAGCCGGAGCGGCGGCGTCTGTGTTCCGCTGTTGCTTACGAGGCGGCGAAGGAGGTGGCGGGCTGCTCGGACGCGCCGGAGCAGGCGGAGAAGGAGGCAAAGTACTGCCGCCACCACGCGCCGGAGCAGGAGGCGGAGTGCCCTGATCACTCGCCGGAGGAGGAGGTGGAGGTGGAGGAGGCGGAGTGCCCAGCTGACTAGCAGGAGCCGTGAAGTTCAGAAGCTTGATGTGCTCCTTCCGCCGTAGACACGGAGTATGCATAGCAAGACCCAGGTGAGTCTCCCCATCACCTGTAGGGTGGTCAAGCTGGAGCTCCTCAAATCCCTCCGTTATTTCGTCCACCATCACAACAACATAGCCTTGTGGAATCGGACGGCAGTCAAAAGTTGCTCCGGGTGAAGGAGGGAACACAGAGCCGATAGCCGCCTTGACTTTGAGCTGATCCCATTGCGTCATAAGTTGGCACTGGTGTGAATCCGTGATAAAATCCACGGGTAGCTAGGACCCATCAAGTCAGGTTGCTGAACGAGCTCGGTGGAAGCCACGCTGCTTCTCCGCTGAGATGGCGGGGTAGCTTCTGGGGTAGCATCTTGGGCAGGATCTCGCAGCTGCTCGTTCTCAACATCTCGTTCCTCTAGCTTTCTTACCCTTGCCTTAACCTCCTGCAGGTCGCTCTGCTCCACTTTCCTCGTCCTCTCTTGGGTTTTGTAACTGCCTGCGTCCGGGAACCCAACCTTCCACGCAACGGATTCTGGTCTGCCTCCTGTTCGTCCAGGGTGCTCAGGATTCCCGAGGGCCCTTGTGAGCTTGTCGTTCTCTCTGTCGGGAACGAACTTCCCTTCCCGCACTTCGTTGATTGTTTTTCGAAGCTTCGTGACGGGTGTTGCACGTTGCTCGTCCGTCCAGCAGCACTTCCCTGTTTCAGTGTCCAATGTTCCACCAGCCCCAAAAATCCAAGTCCTACAACGGTCTGGACAGTGCAATGTCACTGGTTCGACCCCTTAAGCAATCAGGTCCTGCTCAGCCTTGTCCCACAACGGTCGAGCTTTGAGGTAGCCACCTGACCCCATGCGATGGTAATGCTCCTTCTTTGCAGCATTTATCTTGTTAGTCATTGACATCTTCTTACTCCTCTCCGATGTCTTGTTGGCCACAAATGCGGGCCAGTGATCTCTTATCTTCTCAAACCGGCCGGTGAATTCTGGAGTCTTGTCTTGGTCGAGATACATTGTTTTCAACTCATTCTTCCACCTCATGAATAGATCTGCCATCTTCTTGAGAGCATAGGACTTGATCAATGGCTCTATAACTGGATTCTTCGGATCCTCCTCTTCCGGTAGGGTGAAATTAACCTTCAGCGCTTTCCAAAGATCTTCTTTCTGCTATCTTCGATAAAAGAAACTTGAAGAAGCTCTTCCTTCTTAGGCTCATTCCATAGCTCAATGCTGATCGGGATCATGTCCCTAACAAGAACCCCGCACTGAGCAGAAAATGCTTCACTACAAGAAATATGTCAACTTGTGACCTTCTCTTTGTGACCCGAGCTGAATTGGTTGTAAATCCACGACCATTTCGCTTGGAAGGGCTCAAACCCTAAAATTGCCTTACACCAAATGGTCATAAAGCAGACAAGAGTGGTCGATGACCTTATTTCTACCTGATTACGACCAATATAAATGGTCATGAGGTTGTGAACGTGGATGCATTGGTACTTATTGCTATGACTTGGCGCTACCTCATCAGTTTTGCCTATGTGTCATGTCCATGTGTCAATTTTTGCCCTAGGTTGTGAAGTAACCTATATTTCTGTCATTACCAAAATTCCCAAAAAAATCTCATAAATTCTTTGGGTCATATCTTCATCAAATATGTAAAAAACATTCCTTTCCTAGTTCAACAATAATTCAACAATATTCATTTTCCTATTCTGTTCAGAACAACACTTTGTGAAGGAAGTGCTATTTATTTATTCTTGATTGCCCTCAAAATTTTTGGGCACTCTTTCCTATCCAAATCATTGCCTCGTGACAAAATTCAGCTCCATTTGCCCAGTAAATCTTCCTCGGAAAATTTCCAAAGTTTTTGTCCACCTAGAACCTTTGTGAAAGAAGTACTAGTTATGCATATCCTAATGACATGAAATTTATACAGTTCTTTCATATGCCCAAATTATCACCCTCCTCCAAATCTCAGCTCATTCAAATCATCTATGTGAGCCCAGTTTCAATTTCTATTTTATGGCCAGATTGGCACATTGCAAAACAAGTGTTATCTAGACCCCTCCTATTACCCTCAAACTTTTTGGGCACTCTTCCATACCCAAATCATTGCCACATGATAATATTCAGCTCCATTTTCCTGGTAAATCTTCTGTAGAAAATTTCCAAAGTTTCTATCTAGGGAGAAGCTTTGTGAAGTAAGTACTAGCTAGGCTTACCCTAATGATCTCAAAATTTACCAGGGCATGACCATACCTATGTAACTTACCTACACCAAATTTGAGCTCATTTCATTTATCCAATTTCTCTCACTAATTTTCCCAAGTTTCTGTCTAGAGGAGAGCATTGTGAAGGAAGTACCACTTTGCCATGTCCAAATGGTATCAATTTTGTATAGTGCTTTCCTATGCCCAAATAACCATCCTCCACCAAATTTTAGTTCAATCCATTCATTATTTTGAACCCAGCTTTAACATTCATATTTTTGTCCAGTGTAGTACTTTGCAAAACAAGTACCACCTAGGCTCCTCCTTTTGAGCTGAAAATTTGTGAAGTCGTTCTTCTTAGTAGATGATCATCCTCAGCCAAAACTCACACCCATTGGCCATGCGCATTTCCCGTACCGCTAATCAAACACTTGGCTGCTAATTCATGTTTGAGCATAGTTCGGTCACCTCGTGAGAATCTTATGTTGTAATTTTCTTCCTAACACCTACCTGGGGAGTGCCCAACCCACTAGACATGCCTAGGCCGCCCAGAACGCAACTCAACGCCATGGTCACGCAGTGACCACGCAGTGGGCATGCGAGTTTACGCGCTCTGGAGTTGGCGCCTTCGGCCACCGTCCAAACCTCGACATATCGCCACCAAACCATGTATTTCTGACTAAATAGATACTTATGTAACTAGAAATGATTTTTGGAAAAAATAAAGAGCAAACTATAAGGCAGCTACAATTCAATTTTGACCCGCTTCCTACTGAATCGGCGGAAATTTGTCTTTTTCACCAGAGGTGGATCAAAAGCTTTGGACATCCAACCATATATGTCAATTGTGCATTAAATATGGCCTAGTATTTTAGAAAATTGATTTTGTCCAAATTTGCGACAAATATATGGTAGGTCCTTCACAAAAAAACTCATTTTGGGCACTCGGAAAATGGAAAATGATTTTTTCGTCCAAATAAAATGAAAACTTCCTTAGGCAACATTGTTTGCCATTCCAATATGCAACCTTGTGCACAATATGAGATCATTTGAACAAACTATGCCATGAATGTGGCCATAAGATTGATCATTTGGCTTGAAAGCCGTTGATCTCCACACATGATAACTCGTTTCTGAGAACACTTTTTAAAAATAATTATCGTATTACAAGTTTATTATTTTTCCTGGTAACTTGGCCACATATTATGACACAATGCGAATGTTTTCCAATTTTTTGATTTTTTAAATTTTTTATGCCTTTTCAAAATGCGGTCAAAACGGCGGGCTTGACCGTTCCTAGCTAGTGGTTGAATCTTGGAAAACTTTTGGTGTTTCTCTGATTAAATAGATACTTTTGTAGCTAGAAATGATTTTTGGAAAAAATAAAGAGCAAACTATGAGGCAGCTGCAGTTCAATTTTGACCCGCTTCCAACTGAATCGACAGAAATTTGTCTTTTTCATGAGAGGTGGGTAAAAGCTTTTGACCCACAACCATTTGGTCAATTGTGCATTAAACATGGCCTAGTGTTTTAGCAAATTGATTTGGTCCAAATTTGCAAAAAATATATGGTAGGTCCTTCACAAAAAAAACTCATTTTAGGCACTCGGAAAATGGAAAATGATTTTTTCGTCCAAAGAAAATGAATACTTCCTTAGGCAACATTGTTTGCCATTCCAATATGCACCCTTGTGTACAATATGAGATCATTTGAACAAACTATGCCATGAATGTGGCCATAAGATTGACCATATGGCTTGAAAGCCATTGATCTCCACACATGATAGCTCGTTTCTGAGAACACTTTTTAAAAATAATTATCGTATTACAAGTTTATTTTTTTTCCTAGTAACTTGGCCACATATAATGACACAATGCGAAGGTTTTCCAATTTTTTATTTTTTTTATTTTGTATGCCCGTTTCAAAATGCGGTCAAAACGGCAGGCTTGACCATTCCTAGCTAGTTGTTGAATCTTGGAAACATTTTGGTGTTTCTCTTATTAAATATATACTGATGTACCTAGAAATGATTCTTGGAAAAAATAAAGAGCAAACTATGAGGCAGCTGCAGTTCAATTTTGACACGCTTCGAGCTGAATCGACAGAAATTTGTCTTTTTCACCAGAGGTGGGTCAAAGCTTTTGACACCCAACTATTTGGTCAATTGTGCATTAAATATATTCTAATATTTTATAAAATTGATTTGGTCTAATTTTGCAATAAATATATGGTAGATCCTTCACAAAAAGAACTCATTTTGGGCATTCAAAAAGTGGAAAATGAATTTTTCGTCCAAAGAAAATGAAAACTCCCTTAGGCAACATTGTTTGCCATTTCAAGATGCACCCTTGTGCACAATATGAGATCGTTTGAACAAACTATGCCATGAATGTGGCCATAAGATTGATCATTTGGCCATAAGATTGATCATCTAGGGGATGAAGACGGCTCGGGGAGAAGATAAGGTTACAGGGACTGGCGGTGCAGCGGTCCCACGGGAACATGTGTCACCACTTCAAGGCAGCTTAGAGAAACATAAAATCTTTTGTTTTGAGGGAAGAGAATCGTAAAATCATCCGGTTAAATTAGAATGTTTTTCTTTAACATCTTGTTTTAAAATATATTACGACCAATTTAGATGGTCATAATGTTGTACGATGTATTGCGTTTTGATTGGTCCACACACAACACACGCGGATCATGCATGAATGCTGTTGGATCTTCTCGGATCCAACGGCAGCCCTCGCCTCCTCGCCTCCTCCACCAAACCCCACCTGAGCCGAAACCCTAGTCATCTTCCATCCACCCCCGCCTCCTTTTTTTCTTTCTTTCTCTCCCTCCCCCCTCAGATCCTCTCCCCTCTCCCCCGATGCAGATCCCCCTCGCCCCCCTCGTTGCCGCCACCCACCCCTCAGAATCTCGCCGCCGCCCACCTCCGGCGCCGCCCTCACTCTCCCCTCGTCTCCCTCGTCCTTGACCAACCTCGCCGCCCGTGGGGCTCTCACATCGCCGCCCCTCCACGCCTGCGCACGACAGAAGAGAAGCCCGAGGTCCTCCTCCGATGCTCCTCTGCCTCCCTCGCCCGCGGGGCTCTCTGCTCCACCTCGACTGGCCGGCGCAGACAGGAGAGAAGCCCTCGTCAGTCGCAGGTTCTCGACTCCGCCGTTGTAGCACCGAACCCTCGTCGTCCGGATCCAGCCGCCGTCGCAGCCATGCCGTTCACCCCGAGACCCTACTCCGGGAAGAGCACCCTCGCCCTCGTAAGCGACCCACGCACCCCTCTCCTCCGATTCACGATTCGTCCACGGCTTCACGGATCAGATCTGACTGACAGACCTCCGATGCATGTTGCAGGTGGCCACGGTCTCCGCCGTCAGCGTCGGCGTCGTCTAGGGCTCTGTCAAGCTCGGGCAGGCGAGGCGGCCGCAGAGGATTCGCAGCCGTGCCCACGACCTCGATCTGGTGGACACGGCCTCTCTCCCCTCGCCGGACCAGACCCGCGGTGTCCTGGGGCGCGGTTCCCGCGACCAGCAGCCGGTCGGTGCTCCCGTCGGCGTTATGTTCTCTTCTCCGGCGTGGTCACCTCAGTGCCTGGTGTTGGCTCCTCTGGCGTGATGGAGAGAGATGGATCGCCGGAGTCAGCAGGGCCACCAACAGCCGTGATTTGGGCCCTCTCGCACTCGCAGATGGTCTCGACAACAAGGTCTTCATCGACTACGTCCAATTCCATCAACTCTGGTGCAACATCGAGTGCAAGGTCTCTGATTCAGCTCTCTTCTTTTACGATTTCTGCAGCAACACCAGTCCATTACTTCAAAACTATGCAATTGTCTCTTGCTCACGTAAACACAACAAATTAGTGTATAGAAAATTTCGATTGGATTTCCCTGCCTTTATGCGATCTGTACGCAGAATATCCCCTCCTGCAGTATCTCAACCGTATTACTTGTTGTGTAACCCAAATGAGTATAATCTCTGATGAATGTATCAACCAATTTAGTTGCTGCATTGTGACAAATATATATAATTGATATAGGTAAATGTTCATGTGTTGTATCTCTACTACCTGTTCAGTACTAATCTGTGGCTTATCCTAACCGCCGCATGCTATTTGAAGTTCGGGATCAACACAGAAAATTACGCAACTGTGTACCGGGAATGGGCCCCTTGCTTATTTTTTTCTTTGGTTTGGACGCAATAGGTGCCGTCCCTCCATGGACGAGGAGGACATCGATCTGGAACTCGATGACGACATCGTCCACCCCGCACAAGGTCTCTCCCACCCAATAAGCCTTTTTTTTCTTCCAAGTTACCGATGCTCTGTTTCTTCCAAGTTTCTGTTATGTATCTTGAGTTCGCAGCACAATGAAAAAATTGGTATTAGAATGCTGCATATTTATTAGGATGTGGCTGAAACCATTGGATGGCCTTCCTGGACATGTTGGATGTGGCTGAAATATGTCAGTTTTGGATGATTGAATCTGGCTGGAGCAAACTCTCTCTGTGTATTGTATCATGTACACATCACTTTTTTCCTCTAATTGTACAAGAGCACTCCCTCTGCACTCACTCATGTCACATAGATTAGCCTTGAATTTTGACACATTTGTTGTGTTATAATAAACTGCCTTCTATTTGCTGTGGACGTTGACATGTATCACATGAACCAACTCTTGCTACTAAAGGTTCTGTGCACCCATTCCATCCTTCTTTTTAAATTGCTGAAATTTATATTCTGTAACTTGGATGTCTATGTTGCATTTGCAATTCTTGCTTTGTTAAATTTGAGGCTATGTTGCATTTGTAGTTCTTGCTTTGTTAAATGTGAGATTGATGACAATGGTATATAGAAAGCTAAAAAAGTGTTGCCACAAAATGATGTTATGGTACCCCCAGCAAGTAATATGCTTGAATCAATATGATTTTTCTTGATTATAATTATCTTATATTATCGTGATGTTGGCAGGTATATGCGAGTCGACCGTGCGGTGGTAGTCCCTGCGAGCACTGGACTACTACCTTGGCCAGGAATACCTGTGTTGTGCGGGTTCTGATCATGTACAACAACACACTTTCCAGCGTCGACCTGAGAAAACGATGATGCAAGGCTGCTCCTAGTCCTATTGCATGTCTTCATCGACTTGATTCTTTGACATGGAGATATTTAAAGCCTTCACTTGCTCATTGTGTCATCTGCTGATTACTTCTATTTTTTTGCAAAACATATCATGATTTTGAGTAGTTGATCATGACCTGATGGAACGTTCATGTCGTTAGCATGTATATATACACTATTACAGCACCCAGATGCAATCCATTTTATTAAATGCGTTCTGGTTCGGATTTGGTCATGGCATGACTTTGTTGTTCTATTTTCTATGAATCTAGTCACTACTTCTGGAATTCATTGTAGGACTTCATCATGTGATTATTAGTTATTTTTCACCAATGCTAGTCCTAGCATGTGTAGTCTTTGCGGTGATGTTCTTTAGATTTGCAGCAAGCAAGAACAGGATTAGAACACATTAGTATGACATTTGATCTTAGCTTATTGATCCTAGCTATAAATCCATATATTTTGCAATAATATTTTGGTTTGCTTTGCTCATATTATTTGCAATCTACAGTAGTAGTGGTACTTTGATTTCACTGCAATCTACAGTAGTAGTTTTTTTGGTTCATTAGGATGTGAACAATCTACTACATGCTTACAAAGCTATTGACTTAAAATATGAATATGTGCTATTTGCTGGAAGTCCTTCTCTTTCCAAGAGACATGAAAGTTCAGAGACTATCAATCCGAAAATATGAATATGTAAATTTTGTTCTCATTTCTCAGTTTTGGCGCCTCTTGTTGATGCAGGTGCACATGACTGTTGTTGAGGACATGGTGTTCTTTTTGGCGCGCCCAAGTATTGGGTGATGCTTGCCTGCATGGTTACTGCAGCTCTAGTTCAGGTGGGCGCTCTAGCTCCTCCTCACGCCCTACATGTAGGTACACCCTTCCACCGGTACCTACTTGGACACACAAAATATGAGTAGATACAATTGACTTCTGCTTATATTATGTTGCCAGCTTCATCTGTTTTGATCATTAGAATATTGCCTTCATACTATCTAATTTCTGCAGTTATGATGCTCTTGACTAACCAAAAAAGTTCTTTTGAGTTCCATACGTTGAGTAAAACATTTCAATCTGTCATCGAGTTAGCTATATAATTCCGCGACACCATTTCTGTACTGTGATAGTTTCTCATATTTTTCTATTATACTTGTATACATTATTCCTATTTGAAGTCATCAACTGAGATGTTGTAAACATTCCTGCCATGTGCTTTGCTACTATAGATCATTTGCTTGAACTGAGATGATTGGTGTATTTGTGCTTATAATTATGCTTCTATGTGGTTGTTGCAGCATGACCCAACCAAATAAACATTTTGTGCCTTGATCTAGCTCTAAAAGTGTGGTGTTACCTCTCTTTACAGGAGCTCTGCGCTGAAGAAATTTGAAGAAGCTTGAAGCCTGACAAAGTAAGGAGTAGCAAGTTATAATGTAGTGCTGCCTATGTTGTACAGTAGCCAGCATATCTGGTTGTATGAACACTATTGTAAATACTGTAATTTTGTATGTTGTACAGTAGTCAGCATATTTGGTGCTAATATTGGCTATCATTTTAACAGTTTCGTATGTTCTCTTGCCATTTGAAATATTTTTCATTTGTTTATTGTGAAAGTGTGAGAAATAGAAAGATGACCAGTGCGACAAACCAAAAGGCCATGACCCAAAAAGTAGATGGAATGTAAAAATGCCGAGGCCCAAAATAGAAATGGACTATAAAAGGGTAGAGGGTGAAAAAATGGACTATAAAAGGCAATGGACAAGAAAAAAAACGCCGAATTGCTGGGCTAGGCCCGTGTAGCTAGCAAAAATAACAGGAAAAAAGGCTGAATTATTGGTGTCGGCCTATGTAAAACACCGAATTGGACCGGGCTGATTCTTATCCACGTCAGCTTGCCACGTTGGATCCCTACGTGGCCTGGGGAGGTTGCCAGTGACCAAAAATTTGGTCGTGCAACTAACGACCTTTTACATATCACAAAGAAGGTCGCTAATTTCAGTTTACGACCGCCAGCTTTTGACTATCTATTTTTGGTCGCAAAAAGGTCGCAAATGAAAAACAATGACCATTCAGCGACCAATAGTGATGGTCACAAGTTGACATATTTCTTGTAGTGCTTCCTTGGTCCGGAGGGGTTTAATCGGTTGGCCATCGCGCGCGATTTCTGTGATCCTGAACCTTTCCTCCGGAAGCAACTTTTTCTTCGGGCCTCATTTCTTTTCTGAATTATTGCTTGATCCGGGGGGCTATATAAAAGAAGAAAGAAGAGTTAATATATGTACATACCAAAACAATTAATGCACAATTAGGTAGTCAGCACAGGCTTAATATATATATATATATATATATATATACCTCACCGGACTTTGCAACAGCTGATCCCGACTCCGTTCGGTCACCGGAGTCGTCATCACGGTCGCCGGAGCCACCATCACGATCATGACCCTCGTCCATTGTTTGATCAACGCAGCCTGCTTCCTCTCCTTGCAGACCTTCTTCGATGTCGTTGAGAAACGACAAGACTACATCACCTCTGTCGCGGATTATGTCCCCCAATATCTCTTCTTGATCGAAGTCTCATTGATGATCCATAGTTTCTGCAAATATTACAACATGGCAATTAATATACAAACATGAGAGATGGATATGTCGACGTTGCCGGGAGGGGGTATATCAACAACGACGACATATACATAGAAAAAAATGTCATCGGGGAGGGGGTATATATATCGACCCCCCGTCATGTCAAAGTTATCCGAGAGGGGGTATATCGACAACGACGACATATACATAGAAAAAAATGTTATCGGGGAGGGGGTATATCGACCCCCCCTCGTGTCGAAGTTATCGGCGTGGGGGTATATCGACCGCCTCTCTCTCATGATTGTCCGACGTTTGTGTAGTCTCAAAGGATTCAACAAAACCATGTCTTCATCATTAGGCGAAAGTAACAGGCGCATGATGGTACGAAGCTCTCCAAAGTTTTTTTGGAACGGAGTCCCATATAGGATAATTCGCTTTTTGGTACAAAGTACAGGAAGAGCCTTCTGAATATCGCTATTTGGAAGGCCTTTGCTGAAATTCGTACCAAAAGGCGGATTATCCTATCCGTGACTCCATTCCAAAACAACTTTGGAGAAATTCGTACCATCATGCCCCGGTTACTTCCGACTAATGATGAAGCCATGGATTTCTTCAATACTTTGACACTAGGCCACCTCTCGACCTCTCGGCGATCCTCGACTCTAGCTAGTTGACGACCCTCGACCGCTCGGTGATCCACAACCCTCTACCCTAGTTCCCGACCCTCGACCCCCTCATGTCATGTTTGTCTAGTGTCGAAGGATTCAACAAAACTATGTCTTCATCATTAGGTGAAAGTAACAGGCGCATGATGGTATGAAGCTCTCCAAAGTTGTTTTGGAACGGAGTCCCAGATAGGATCATTCGCTTTTTGGTACAAAGTACAGCAAGGGCCTTCCGAATATCGCTATTTGGAAGGCATTTGCTGAAATTCGTACCAAAAGGCGGATCATCCTATACGGGACTCCATTCCAAAACAACTCTGGAGAAATTCGTACCATCATGCCCCGGTTACTTCCGGCTAATGATGAAGCCATGGATTTCTTCAATAATTTGACACTAGGCAACCTCTCGACCCCTCGCCGATCCTCGACTCTAGCTAGTTGACGACCCTCGACCTCTCGGCGATCCACAACCCTCTACCCTAGTTCCCAACCCTCGACCAGCTTACGTCACGTTTGTCTTGTGTCAAAGGATTCAACAAAACCATGTCTTCATCATTAGGCGAAAGTAACAGGCGCATGATGGTACGAAGCTCTACAAAGTTGTTTTGGAACGGAGTCCCAGATAGGGTAATTCGCTTTTTGGAACAAAGTACAGCAAGAGCCTTCCGAATATCGCTATTTGGAAGGCATTTGCTGAAATTCGTACCAAAAGGCGGATCATCCTACCCGGGACTCCATTCCAAAAAAACTTTGGAGAAATTCGTACCATCATGCCCCGGTTACTTCCGGCTAACGATGAAGCCATAGATTTCTTCAATACTTTGACACTAGGCCACCCTCTCGACCCCTCGGCGATCGTCGACCCCTCAACCCCTCGACGACCCTCGACTCTCGACTCTCAACCCTCGACCCCTCGGCGACCCTCGACCCTATACCCTAGTTCACGACCCTCGACCGCTCGGCCATCCAGGACCCTCTACCCTAGTTCACGACCCTCGACCCCTCGGCGATCCTCGACACCCTCGTTCCCGATAAAAAGAAAAAGAAGAAGAAGAAGAAGAAGAAGAAGAAGAAGAAAAAGAGTAGAAGAAGACAAAAAGGAGAAGAAGAAGAAGAAAAAATAGAAGAAAAAAAAGAGGAGAAGAAGAAGGAAAAGAGGAGAAGAAGAAAATATTTCTATTTTTTCTTCTTCTCCTCTATTCCTTCTTCTTTTCCTTTTTTTTCTTCTACTTTCTCTTATTATTTTTTTCTCCTCTTCTTCTCCTTCTTCTTCTCCTTCTTTTTTGAGTGATTCTTATTCCTGCTATTTAATATTACTGTGTTTTATCATTATATTGAAAAACAATTTTTGTTATTTTAGTTTCTAACACAAAAATTCTTTATGATAATTCTTTTTCTATTAAAGTTTCAAACAAAAAAATTCTTTATGAAAATTCTTTTTGCTTTTAATGTTTTGAACATAAAATACTTTGATAAATTTGGTTGCATAAATTTTATATAATTTTAGTTTGAATAATACTAGAGGTTTATAAAAGTTTTTGAGTTGATTCCTTTTGCTATTGGAGTTTTATAAAAGCTTTTTAGTTGATACTTTTTGCTATTGAAGGATATTATAGTTTTGTTTTAGTTGATCATAACAGAATATTTTAATTGATTATTTTTAGTTCATTCTTTTTGCTTTTAGTTCATTCTTTTTGCTATAATTTCATTATTTGAGATAAATGACCCTTAAATTGAAAACACTACAAATGAACTCTGAAAAGGTTGAAAGTTGGCATGGTATCATCATTTCACCCACATAGCATGTGCTAAAAAGTTGAGAGGGTTACGGCAAAAAATGGATGCACTTCGTGTGCAAAATGGACAATCTCTTTCGAAGTATCAGTGTTTTGGACGGAAACTCATCTGTTACGAAGGGATTTCATTTGTTGAAATGTGACTGCAGTGATATTCTACATCGAAGGCATCATCATAATAGTTTTTGATAGAAAGTCTTCACTTTTTCTTTGATTGTGTTCTTTGCTTATTGCGCCGTAACCATGGATAATCTTCATCGTTTAACAGGATGCTTGGGTCAGCCTTGACTTTGAAGGGAGGAATTTCATGAAACTTTTCATAATATTCAGACACGTCTGTCTTGCCCTCCAATCCCACGATGTCTCTTTTTCATGAAAGAACTATGTGGCACTTTGGCTCATTGTATGATGTATCCGCTTCCTTGTCTTTTCTTTTTCTCGGTTTGGTAGACATGTCCTTCACATAGAAAACCTGCGCCACATCTTTGGCTAGGACGAATGGCTCGTCTGTGTACCCCAGATTGTTCAGATCCACTGATGCCATTCCGTACAGTGGGTCTACCTGTACCCCGCCTCCTGACAGATTGACCCATTTGCACTTAAACAAAGGGACCTTAATATCATTTCCATAGTCAAGTTCCCATATGTCCACTATGTAACCATAATATGTGTCCTTTCCCCTCTTGGTTGCTGCATCAAAGCGGACACCACTGTTTTGGTTGATGCTCTTTTGATCTTGGGCAGTCGTGTAAAATGCATTGCCATTTATCTCATACCCTTTGTAGGTCATTACAGTCGAAGATGGTTCCCTCGCCAACGAGTACATGTCATTGGAAACAGTGTTGTCACACCTGAGACGTGTTTGGAACCAACTGCCAAAACTCCTGATGTGTCCACATGTAATCCAGTCCTCACACTAGTCCGGGTGTTTGGAGCGCAGAATGTTCTTGTGTTCATCGACATACTGGGTCACCAAGGTAGAATTCTGTAGAACCGTGTAGTGTGCTTGAGACCAAGAATGCCCGTCCCTACATACTATTGAGTCCCCTCCTAGCATGCCTTTTCCACCTAGTCTCCCCTCATACCGCGATTGAGGGAGACCTATCTTCTTAAGGTCAGGAATGAAGTCAACACAAAACCCAATGACATCCTCTGTTTGATGGCCCATGGAGATGCTTCCTTCTGGCCTAGCGCGGTTACAGACATATTTCCTTAGGACTCCCATGAACCTCTCAAAGGGGAACATATTGTGTAGAAATACAGGGCCCGGAATGACAATCTCGTCGACTAGATGAACTAGGACGTGCGTCATGATATTGAAGAAGGATGGTGGGAGCACCAGCTCGAAACTGACACGACATTGCGCCACATCACTCCTTAACCTTGGTAGGATTTCTGGATCGATCACCTTCTGAGAGATTGCATTGAGGAATGAACATAGCATCACAGGGGCTAATCGAACGTTTTCCGGTAGTAGCCCCCTCAATGCAACCGGAAGCAGTTGCGTCATAATCACGTGGCAGTCATGAGACTTTAGGTTCTGGAATTTTTTCTCTGCCATATCTATTATTCCTTTTGTATTCGACGAGTAGCCAGACAGGACCTTCATACTGAGCAGGCATTCAAGGAAGATTTCCTTCTCTTCTTTGGTAAGAGCGTAGCTGGCAGGACCTTCATACTGCTTTGGAGGCAAGCCCTATTTTTCGTGCAAATGTTGCAGGTCCTCCCGTGCCTCCGCTGTATCTTTTGTCTTCCCGTAAACGCCCAAGAAGCCTAGCAAGTTCACGCAAAGGTTCTTCGTCACGTGCATCACGTCGATCGAAGAGCGGACCTCTAGGTCTTTCCAGTAGGGTAGGTTCCAAAATATAGATTTCTTCTTCCACATGGGTGCGTGTCCCTCAGCGTCATTCGGAACAGATAGTCAAGGAGGAAGGTTGCTTAGGGCCTTGGATGAGAACTGGCATCATAATGAACTTCCGCTTCATGCACAGCCAAGGAGGAAGGTTATAGATACATAGAGTCACGGGCCAGGTGCTGTGATTGCTGCTCTGCTCCCCGAAAGGATTAATGCCATCTGCACTTAAACCAAACCATACGTTCCTTGCGTCACCTGCAAACTCCTCCCAGTACTTTCTCTCGATTTTTCTCCACTGCGACCCGTCAGCGGGTGCTCTCAACTTCCTGTCTTTCTTACGGTCATCTCTGTGCCATCGCATCGACTTGGCATGCTCTTTGTTTCTGAACAAGCGTCTCAACCGTGGTACTATAGGAGCATACCACATCACCTTGGCAGGAACCCTCTTCCGGGGGAGCTCGCCGTCAACATCACCAGGGTCATCTCATCTGATCTTATACCGCAATGCACCGCATACCGGGCATGCGTTCAAATCCTTGTACGCACCACGGTATAGGATGCAGTCATTAGGGAATGCATGTATCTTCTGCACCTCCAATCCTAGAGGGCAAACAACCTTCTTTGCTGCATACGTACTGTCGGGAAATTCGTTATCCTTTGGAAGCTTCGTCTTCAATATTTTCAGTAGCTTCTCAAATCCTTTGTCAGGCACAGCATTCTCTGCCTTCCACTGCAACAATTTCAGTACGGTACCGAGCTTTGTGATGCCATCTTCGCAATTGGGGTACAAACCTTTTTTGTGATCCTCTAGCATGCGATCGAACTTCACCTTCTCCTTTTGACTTTCACACTGACTCCTTGCATCAACAATGACCCGAAGGAGATCATCATCGGGCACATCATCTGGTTCCTCTTGATCTTCAACAGCTTCCCCCGTTGCAGCATCACCGTATTCGGGGGGCACATAGTTCTCATCGTCCTCTTCTTCTTCGTTGTCTTCCATCATAACCCCTATTTCTCCGTGATTGGTCCAAACATTATAGTGTCGCATGAAACCCTTATAAAGCAGGTGGGTGTGAATAATTTTCGAGTTAGAGTAAGACTTCGTATTCCCACATATAGGGCATGGACAACACATAAAACCATTCTGCTTGTTTGCCTCAGCCACTTCCAGAAAATCATGCACGCCCTTAATGTACTCTGAGGTGTGTTTGTCACCATACATCCATTGCCGGTTCATCTGCGTGCATTATATATAATTAATTGTGTCAAAAACCATTACAAAACATCATGAGTAGATAATTAAGAGACCAAATTAATAGAAGTTCATCATCACATTAAAACCAAAGTACATACATAGTTCTCATCTAACAACATATAGCTCTCCAGAGCATCTAATTAATTAAACCATACATTGAAACTATGTAAAACATTTCAATGCCAAAACAAATGCGATCATAATCGCAACCAAGGTAACAATTGATCCACCGGCATAATGATACCAAGCCTCGGTATGAATGGCATATTTTCTTACCTTTCTAATCTTCAAGCGCATTGCATCCATCGTGATCTTGTGATCATCGACGACATCCACAACATGCAACTCCAATATCATCTTCTCCTCCTCAAATTTTTTTAGTTTTTCCTTCAAGAAATTGTTTTCTTCTTCAACTAAATTTAACCTCTTGACAATAGGGTCGGTTGGAATTTCCGGTTCACATACCTCCTAGATAAATAAAATCTATGTCACGTTGGTCGGCATAATTATCATGAACAATAAATGAACCAAATAGCTATAAAGATAATATATACCACATCCAAATCATAGACAGGACGAGGGCCGACGGGGGCGGATACCAAAACCATCGCACTAAATAATAAGAAGCAATAATAAAAGTAAGAAAATTATACAAGTATCTATATAAACATACAAGTAAGAATTTTTTCCTTTGAGAAAGAAGATAAGAACAAGATGCTCACCATGGTGGTGCCTGCGACGAGATCGGCGCGGGCGATCGACGGCGGTGAAGATGGGGACGGGATGTGACGGACCGCTAAACCTAGACAAATATTGAGGAAAATGGAGTTTGGAGGTCGAGCTTGGAGAGGAGAAAGCTTAACTAGTGTGGCTCGGGCATTCCATCGAACACCTCGTGTGCATAGGAGGTGAGCTACAGCACCACAAAGCTCTCCCCTCGCCGGCCAGGAAAAACAGAGCAGTGGGAGTATATATAGGCAACTCATTGGTCCCGGTTCGTGGCATGAACCGGGACTAAAGGTCACCCTTTCGTCCCGATTCATGCCACGAACCGGGCCCAATGGTGGTGGGCTAGGAGCGAGGCCCTTTGGTCCCGGTTCGTCCCACCAACCGGGACCAAAGGGGCCAGACGAACCGGGACCAATGCCCCACGAGGCCCGGCAGGCCCCTGGCCTCACGAACCGGGACCAATGGGCCCATGGGTCCCAGTTCGTGACTGAACCAGGACTAATGGGCTTATCTGGCCCGAACGTATGCCCTGTTTTCTACTAGTGCTAGTTGGTTTGATGAGTACAATTTATCATCCAACCCTAGTTTTTTAAATCATTCATCTAATTACGTGCAAGCGCCAGTTCAATATACTTGTCCGAGCATACCGATGGATCAGAGATTGGCAATGCTACTACTAGTTAATAAGCCAATTACTCGCAACCTTGTATGGTACACCTCACATTAATAATATTTCTTCTTCTTACACAACTATAGATGTTTATAATTCGGCTCCACATGGTGGAGATAACCGAATAGGCGAAAATTATACAGGCGCATATGTGCCTTTACATAATATTGTAGCATGTAATGCATCCTCTACACAATTGTAAAACTTAAGTAGCACTCACGAATCATTGCCGAATGAGTCTGAAATTATTATGCAACAATACCTTACAGATGTGGTTGTGGCTGCATTAAAAAAGAGCTTGGCACAAAATAAGAGGATTGGTGCTCTTTTCCTTGAACAAGATGAAAAGGGTTTGTTGCCTTGAACAACACGCGAAAAGACGTCGGCAACTAGCAAACTCATAAAACTAAATCTATGTGTAGGTGAAGAAAAAAGTAAAAAGCCAAAAATTGATTAGATCTACGATCGGCAAAGTATAACAAAAATCTAATACCCTGCCAATTTCTGCGAGAATTTAGAGTATTAATATTTTATATATGTGAATCATTTATAGTACTTGAAGTTTAGAAAATAATGAAAACATTTGTGGTGCGTTGTGGCCTTCTCGACATGGTTGTAATATTTTTTGGCTTCAACATGAATAATAAATTGATAATAAAGAATCAAATCTAAACTATCCAAAAAAACATATTTTTATTCATGCAGATTCATGCACTGAATCATCATGAATTGAGAGTATTCTTCTTGACTACAATCGAAGTTCATCAACCTAGTTATCACTAGTTCATGATTTAAGCAACATCGCACCTAATTCTAGAAGATGGAAGAGTAGTTCCTGAGATTCTTTCATGTGTGGTTAACACTGTCCTGCATGCCACGAAAAAACATCATTATTGAAGTGGTTAAACTTGTACAGATAACCTAGTGAGAAATGAAACATGCGAGCGAACGACTAATAAGATGACTCAAAAGAATTTTCAGCTATATCCATCTTTGCAAATCATACAAATAAAAATTGCATTAAAGGAAGTAGAAATTGTCAGTTTAGTATATAGCTAATATTTTTGAGGAAATACATTGCATGGAGAAATCTGCATCGTTACCGTTCCAACCGCTGTCAGTGTACAAAAGTAGGGGCTCTCCTTTTAACCCCTTTACTGGTACACGGGCAGTCGGAGCCACGCGCCACGGCCGCACTTGGCAAGGCAGGGGAGGTGAACCGAGGTGGAACCAAAGCACAAGACAGGCGAGACGACGCCAAGGCCAAGACCACAAAGAGCAGATGGACGAAGTAGGTTTCCCCGGCAAGACTCTTGCCGGGGCAGCCTCAGCAGCCACGTTGAGCACCTCCATGGCGGTATGCAAATCTTTGTGAAGACAAGAACAACACTCTTAATCAGAAGAGTGGAAGACGGCGAGCCTCGGTGAGATCCTTGCCGAGGAAGCCCACAAGACCCCCGGTAAGATCCTTGCCGGGGACGACCGCAACGCCACGGCAAGACCCTTGCCGGAGCCCCGACAGGTCCCTTGCCGAGGGCATCCGCGAGGCTGCAGCCAGGCCCGCACCCGCCAAGCTTTTCGCCACCAGTCCCATGCAGCTGCCAGCCCACCAGGCGGGTAGGCACCTGCGTGTCGACGCAGAGCTCCTCCGCCAACTCAGCACGTGCCTATGTGGTGGCATGCAGATCTTCCTGAAGGCTCCACCACCGCGCCACTTCAGGTGGTTGCCTGCCTCCTTGGCGCCACCGTCTTGCTGGCCCAGGCGCATGTCGAGACGGGGCGAAGCGGCGGTAAAGTGGAGGGGACTCATCAGGGGCGCATTTAATGCGATTTGTCCCGTAATTGCTAGCGATAAGCTTAACCACAGTACCCCGATGCCACCTCCTGGTGCCACTGTGGCGATTCCTTTGCCTATAAAAGGAGACCCAGGGCATCTAGGAGAAGGATTCGGACTCTTGGACAAGTTACGCTCCTTGTAGCTAGTTCGAGCTCCTCAAGAACACATATATACATCCACCAAAGAAGGACTAGGGTATTACGCATCTCTGTGGCCCGACCCTGGGTAAACGACCCTTGTGCTGACTGTTGATCCTGCTCTTCTCACAACCCCGCGCCCCTGCAACCGTAGTAGGGATTCCAGTGATCCCGTAGGTGTCGTTTCCCACCGACATCTTTGGCGCACCTGGTAGGGGTCGCAGTCATGAGAATCTGGGTTAGTAGTTAGCCTAGCAGTTCCTCGTTGCCATGGCTCCGAAGAACGAGGCGGCCAGGAGAAAAAGACGCCACCTGCGAACGCGAAAGACGCCAGCGCGAGAACAGAAAAGCTAAGTCATGCGAAACCTTAAACATTTTCCTTTTTATATATGAGGTTATTGTCCTCGAAGGTCTTGCACGTAAAGGGGCCCTTCCGCGATTGGCAACACCCTTGTTCTGTTTCGAGTCCACTCAACAGCTCAAGCGGCCGCGTCGAGAGTGGCGGGGTAGACTTCCGCAATCAGCAACGCTCTCGATTCTGACTCCAGTCAAGCTCGAAAGTTCGAGCGGCTGCATTGAGAGCGGCAAGGTGGTTCGCCCGGCAGCACGCACACCCGGCAGGCCTTTGGGGATCCGTCCTCAAGGTGCCGCCCTAGGTTTACGTGCTGGCAAGCCTACCCAATTAGCGTAGGGTGAACATACAAAGGGAAGATCAAACAGGAAAATAACATGCATAATATCAAGAGTACTGCAGAGTTATATTACATCAAATTGTTGCTGCGGTTCTAACTAAAGATATGAATTGTCTTGGTCATGGACCCGCAGCGGCAACAAGGAACGGGGCGCCTATTCCCGGCGCTGGCCCTCCACCCTCAGGATTCCGCCGAAGCGGCTGATGACGGGCTCGATGCGCTCCTCGATCCCAGAGAGGTCCGCATCGCCCGGCAAGCTGTCCAGCGCGGCGTCGAAGTCGAGGTCGGGGTTCCAGAAAGCCAGCTTGGTGAGGACCTTGGTCATGGCGCCCCGGCAGATTAGCCGGGACTCGTCGGCCAAGGAGCTCGCCCAATTAGACTTGAGCTGCTCCAGAGCACCGAGAACAACTTCGAAGAACAGGGTCAGCTTGGCGTTGGTGGTCCCGCTGCGCTCTGGGGCGTACCTCGCATTTGGCATCCCCATGGTAGCCAGCTGAGTGGTGATCCTACCGGCGACGTCCTCGAGGCGGCCGATCCAGCGGTTCTGGCCATCCACGAAATCCTTGTGGGTGGCGGCCTCGACCTTCCGCAGTTGCTTCTCGGTCTCCAGCTCCTTGGCCAGGGTTCCTTCCCGGGCCTTGGCCCCCGAGAACATCCCCTCAAGGGCCTCCAGCTTCAGCTTCAGGTCCTTGACGGAGTCATTAGCCTTGGAGAGCTGCTCGGCCTTGCCAAGGACGGCGCCTTGCGCCTCCGTCGGGGCAGCATTCAGCGTGTCCTTCTCCTCAGCCAACTTCAGGGTCTGGTCCTTCAGCCTGTCCCGCTCCACCTCCAGCTCCTTCACCTTGCTGGCGTGAACTAGAGCCTGGGCATCCAGCGCCTCCCTGTGCCTCTCATCCAGCTCTTGAGTCCGCTGCGCGACAAGCTTCTCCACCTCCTCGACCTTGGCGCAGAGTTTGGCGTCATGATCCGCCTCGCGTTTGGCGAGGTCCTCCTCCTGGGAGTTCAGTGCGGCCCCGTGCTGGGTCCGGGCGGCCTCAGCGGCGGCGGCCAAGTCCTTCGCCGCTTCTTGGGCCTTCTCGACGTCGGCCAGCTTCATGGTGAGCTCCACATCACGCTTGGCCAGCTCGCCCTGGGCGGCCTTCTGCTCGTCACGAGCCTGGCGGAACCAGTCCTGCCTCGCGGCGACGTGCCGCTGGAGGTCCGCCTCCGCCTTCTCAGCAAGCACGGTGGAGCGCCTGGAGCTTCCGGAAGCTGGCGCCCATGGCCTGGAGCAGCCGCTCCTCCTGGGAGCCGTCGCCACCAACGCTCGGCTCGTCGACGACCTCGAGCCCGGCGGCGGCAAGCACCTCATCGTCAAGCACCTCTCCCTCGACCGGTGTCCTGGTGCTCGACGCGCCTGGGAGGTGGACGAACAAGTCGTCACTCACCCTTAGGTACTTGCCGGAGCCGGGACCAGCAGAGGAAGAAGGCTGGTCGTCAGCCACCTCCTCCTCCTCCTCGACAGCGGCCTTGCCAAACCCCTCGACAGGCCCCTTGCCGGCCTCCTCAGTGGTGGCCTTGTTGGCCTCCCCGGCAGGCCCCTCTGCGGCGTCCTCAGCAGCGCCCTTGGCGGCCGCCTCGGCGGCAATCTTCTCGGCGTCCACCTCGGCGGCCTTGGCGACGTCCTCAATAATGCCGTCCACGTTCTCTGGGTTCACTGAGGAGGGATCTGGACACAGAAGAAGGGAGTGAGGCAAGATATAGACCAAGAACAAGAAGGGAAAAAGCAGCGACGAAAGGCGAACAACTTACTAGTCCCAGGCTGGGAAACAGAAGTCCCATCTCCACCAGCATTTGACGCCGAGGCGAAGCCGCCAGCGCCCAAGTTCTCCTCCTCCTCCTCCATGTGCGTGGGCTCGACGCTTGGCGCCCTTGCCGGAGACGCCCCTAGGGGTGGCGTGGTCGATGGGGGTAGCGTGCTGGGAGTAGCCCTCTGCGGCTCCTCCTGCTGCTGCTCTCCTCCTGTGCACCCGGCATGGTCAGCACCAGAGTGTCAAACCCCTAACACATGTCGACGAGGGGAGAGTAATGAACTTACGCTGCGGGCTGTGCCGGGGGCTGATGTCTGGGCTGCTCAGCACCACCAGTGGCGCCCTTGAAGTACCAGCCGGGGGCTGGCCGCCCGCCGAGGCCTTGGCCCTCATCACTCTTTGGGCCAGCGTCTCGACGTCCCTGCAAAGACGAAGACAAGTTAAGACAAGCGGTACAGATCGAGGGGACGGAGATGACGGGAAGAGTGGGATGCTTACTCATCGTCCACCTCCTCCTCTGTTGCCTTCCACTTCCTCCTCGGGCTGAGGGATCCGAAGTCGAAGGCGAGCCCTGCGCCGGCGTCCGCCGGGGGAGGAGTGGAAGGCAGGGTTTGCGCGCACTTGGATGAAGAGGAAGCAGATGCTTTCTTCTTCGCCACTGCGGCCTTCACCACCTTCCTCGCTGTCGCGACTCTCATCTGGCGCGCGGACTCCTCCAGAGATTTTGGCTGCCGCGCGGCCTTGGCGGGGCGGACCGGCTCGCCAGAATGGCCCGCCGCAGGACTCGCTCCCTTGCCGGAGCTGAAGGGTCGACGGCCTCAGCCTCCTCCTCCGACGATGACTCGTCGGCCACATCCTCAACCAAAGGAGCCTCGGCGCCGGCGCTGCTGACCTCCCCCGCGGCCGCCGCCCACCGGGCGAGCTCCTCCTCTTCCGCGGCTGCCGCAGCCTCGTCCTCCACACCGTCGGTGCTGCCGGCCTCCTCGACAAGCTTCGGCTCCATCGCCCTGGCAGCGATGTAGTCCAACTCCGCCTGGGTGGTGTCCTAGACGACCAGCCGCTCGGCGTCGGCATTGACGTATCCCTCGTGCAGGGTGTCGAAGAACTGCTACACCTCGATGTCCTCCGGCTCGACCCAGCTCGGGTCGGGGCCATGCGCGTTGCAGTCCAGCATCATGGTGATGATGTCGTTCCGGCGTGAATTATTGCACAGCGGGACCACTCCCGCCGGTAGCTTGAACAGGGGCCCCTTGGTGGCCTTGCCGGCCTTCACGGCAGCCCTCGCGGCCTTGTCGGTCCACTCGACCTCGCCTCACTGTCCACATCGAGCTGGAAGAGCCGCTGACAGAAATGAGCGTGCCCCATCACCGTGAAGTTGTGGTCGAGGCCGGGGTGAAGCCGCATGATGTCGGCAGGGTTCGTGAAGAGCCAGGCCAGCCTGACCTTGTTATGCAGCGGAGCAATCCGACGGCGGATAAAATCCTCCCCGATCATCTCAAGGGTGAGCCCGGCCCTGGTAAGGCGAAGGATCCTGGTGGTGGGGACCATGAGCTTCGTGTCGTCGGCATCAAGGTCGGTCTAGTCGTTCTTGTGAACCGGCGGCGCGTCGCGGATCCGGCAAAAGGCCGGCGGGTCCTTCTCTTCGATCCAGCACCACCGGCCCCGCCATTCTTCCCACCTCTCCTTCGTGGCGCCCTCCGGGTACGCCCCCTTGGACCTCGGGATCCAGGTGACGCAACCAGAGATGGCGTCGCCCTTTTGGATTCGAGGGGAGAAGTAATGACGAAAGAGCGCCGTGTTGGGGTGCACCCCGGCGAAGCCCTCACAGAGGTGCGCGAAAAGGGCCATACATGCCACCGCATTCAGAGTAAAATCCGGAAGGCGGAAGCCATAGGTGTGCATGACATCGCAGAAGAAATCGGAGAAGGGGGACAGAGCCCGCAGGAGAAGTAATCAACAAAGAAGGGGTACCGATTTGAGGCAGCCTCAGGGCGGTTTGCAGGGCTGACGCGCGTGGCTGGATTCCCCGTCTTCTCTCCCCCCGTCTTCACTCCCCACAGGGGCTTGAAGGCCTCCCGGAGCTCGAACACGTCGACGGTCGAGGGGAAGTAGGCGAGCTGCGTCCGCAGCACCACCAACGCACTCTCCGGCGGCTCCGTCGCACCAGCGTCCTTGGCCACTCCCTTGCCCTTGGTGGATTTGGGCGCCATGGCGGCTAGGGAGGTGGGCGAGAGACAGAGGGCAGCGGAAACGCAACGACGGCGAGCGAAGACGAAGCTTAGGGAGGAAGGAGAAGGGGGCGGCGGCCCTAAGATCGAAAGAAGACGCGGAAGGGGTAAAGTGAGCAGCGCGCCCGCGGTTATTCCTTTTTTACGGGGAAGGCGCAGGCCGCCTCCTTTCCCATTAACTACGACGTGACGCATGCCTGCGGGAACCGCCCAACGCATGCCCCCCACGTCACGCACGACCCCCACGTCACGCGTTCAACGCGGGTCGTGGGGAAGCACAGCGGATGGAGAGTTTTACCACGGTAAAAGCCACCCCGCCTGCCCGCGCACCGTTTTGGTCCTGGCCCAACAATGCGTTGCGCTTATGTGTGGCCCAGGCCCGGGGGCTCCTGTCGGTGTACAAAAGTAGGGGCTCTCCTTTTGACCCCTTTACTGGTACATGGGCAGTCGGAGCCACGCGCCATGGCCGCACTTGGCAAGGCAGGGGAGGTGAACCGAGGTGGAACCAAAGCACAAGACAGGCGAGACGACACCAAGGCCAAGACCACAGAGAACAGATGGACGAAGCAGGTTTCCCCAGCAAGACTCTTGCCGGGGCAGCCTCAGCAGCCCCGGCAAGACCCTTGCCGGGGCGGCTCGCCCACACCGACGGAGTGAGCCACCCTTGAGCCCATAGTCTCCAACGCCATCAACCACGTTGGGCCAGGGCTCGGGAGGCACCTCCATGGCGGTATGCAGATCTTTGTGAAGACAAGAACAACACTCTTAATCAGAAGAGTGGAAGACGGCGAGCCTCGGTGAGATCCTTGCCGAGGAAGCCCACAAGACCCCCGGCAGGATCCTTGCGGGGCACGACCGCAACGCCATGGCAAGACCCTTGCCGGGGCCCCGGCATGGCCCTTGCCGCGGGCATCCGCGAGGCCGCCGCCAGGCCCGCACCCGCCAAGCTTTTCGCCACCAGTCCCATGCAGCTGCCAGCCCACCAGCCGGGCAGGCACCTGCGTGTCGACGCAGAGCTCCTCTGCCACCTCAGCTGCTTGCCTGCCTACATGGCGCCACCGCCTTGCTGGCCCAGGCGCGTGTCGAGACAGGGCGAAGCGGCGGTAAAGTGGAGGGGACACGTCAGGGGCGCATTTAATGCGCTTTGTCCCGTAATAGCTAGCGATAAGCTTAACCACACTACCCCGATGCCACCTCCTGGTGCCACTGTGGCGATCCCTTTGTCTATAAAAGGAGACCCAGGACATCCAGGGGAAGGATTCGGACTCTTGGACAAGTTACGCTCCTTGTAGCTAGTTCGAGCTCCTCAAGAACACGGATATACATCCACCAAAGCAGGACTAGGGTATTACGCATTTATGCGGCCCGAACCTGGGTAAACGACCCTTCTGCTGACTGTTGATCCTGCTCTTCTCACAACTCCGCGCCCCTGCAACCGTAGTAGGGATTCTAGTGATCCCATAGGTGTCGTTTCCCACCAACTACCGCAGGGGAATGTTGAGTATTATGATTAGTTAGGAAATACGAGATAGAGCAGGATATGTTCTGGCTTGTCTTGTACTCCAAATTAATCATGTACTCCTATATATATATGCCCACAAGGCTCAAACCATAAACAACGATTGCACCAATCTCTCTCTGTCCCTTCTAATAAGCCTGATGGCCCCTGCCGCCACCATGAGAAGGACACCGCAACTACCTGTTGCGGCTTCTATGCAGGGTTATCTAGTCAGGAGTGGACACTGCGACATCCTAAGCTAGGTAATGTCGCCCAGCTGTGAAGGACCCCGTGCCAGCCCGGCCATGGATCTGATCCGCGGAGGCACCACCCCATCCTTTGAAGAGGTGCCCGTCCGAGAGAGAGCATGCGCCCGAGGAGAATGAGTGCAGTGTGATGTCACCAAGCCGAAGCCAGAGCCGCCGATGCTTAGTAGATGCTCGAGCGTGCACAACAGGCGGGCCATGGGACAGTCACTAATAGAAAAAGGGTCTAATGTTTAGCTCATTAGTCCCGGTTTGTATTTGAGCCGGCACTAATGTGACCATTAGTGTCGGTTCCAACGGCTAGGCAGGCCGCTCTCAGTAGTACCGGTTCGTGATGAACCTTTAGCACTGGTTCGTGCCACGTACCGGTACTAAAAAGAGTGGTGGTAGAATGTTTTCAGACTGGGGCCCCTCCAGCAACTTTAGTACCGGTTCGTGCCACGAACCGGTAGTAAAGGTCATCCTATATACACCCTTCGTCCACCCGTGGTCGAGCTCGCTCTGTTCTTCACCTTTCTCCTCTCCTCTCTGTTCTTCCCCTTTCCCCTCTCCTCTCTGTTCATCCCCTCTTCCTCGAGCTCATCACACATTTTGCCCAAATTTTGTCAAGATTTGAAGGCCCCCATCCATTCAAGCGATCACAAAGGTTAGCAACTTTGTCCTTTCATCTCTCATTGCTAGATTAGCTCTTGCAATGCTTTATACAGGATTAATTTGTGGGTTTTAGTAATTTGGGAGGAATTATATGTGGTAGTTTATTTGATTTATATGCAATTTGAGCTCAAAATAACTTTTAGTTTGCATATGTAGGTGTGGTTTACTTAGTGCTTCCCATCTCCGTTGTAACCACCGTCGATCATCCGCCCCGACCCGCCGCCGGCACCACCTAGTTCAGCTCCAGGCAACCCAGCCGCGGGAGCTGCTCCCTGCGGGATGTATGACATGATGCAGGAGCACCGCGCCTTATCTACCACCAAGCAACATCCACCTGTAGTAGATCGCGAGCATCCGCTAGACCCGCATGGCGACGTGTCCGATCATGCCGACCATGGAAGGGACTAGATGGGGAATAGACAAGACGAGAAGGCAGACGTTATGAGGAGGCCCGCTTCCACCGGCAAGCCGACGTGGGAGGCCACAGCCAGGGGCGGCGATGAGGGCTGACGAACGACGTAGTAGAGGTATGTGCGGCGGGGATGCCTCCGGTCTCGCCCAAGGGGGAGCCGCAAGGTGGCTAGTGTCCGTGTTAAGATATATAAAGAACGGAGAGGAGATATGAATTCCTGTTTAAGAAGCGACAGATACACGATTGTATGAACAAGGGATATGGCTACAATGCCGAACAAGGTTAGCAACGATGGCCTTCATATGTATCGAGGCAGAGGTCGGCGACAACTACGAGCCAGCACTCCTCTAAGCCGCAGCTTAGGGGGTAAGTGTTGGCCAAATAAGTCGTGCCTATGGCGAGGATGCACTACTAGGGCAAACCTTATCCACAGAATCTTAGCAGCAGCGCGGTTTAGGGGGAGGCGCTACTGCTAATTAGCAGTAGCGCGGAAAAAAACAAGCGCTACTGCTACTCACTTAGTAGTAGGGCGGCTCGGTGGAACCACACTGCTACAAAAATTGACCGACAATTCCGCCACCCTAGGTTTAGCAGTAGCGCGGTCTTGCTAACTGCGCTACTGATAAAGTTATAGTAGTAGCGCGCTTTCTTTGGTGGCGCTACTGCTAATTTTGAAACTGGCCACATGGCCGGCCCCTCATAGCAGTAGCGCGTGTGCCGTAAGTGCGCTGCTGCTATGTTGTTAGAAGTAGCACCGTTTAGGACCAGCACTACTGTTAAGCCGCAGCATATACCACCTTTTCCCTCCCCCTCCCCCTCCCCCATCCTATCTTCCTCACTTTCCCCTACCTCCCACCTCCTCTCTCCCTCACATTGCTTCTTCCTCACTACTTCTCCCCCCATTACTCTCCTTCTATCTACCTTTCTCTCTCTTTATTACTTCTAGCTAACTTACACAACCTCCATTAATGCATCTCCTTTCTCGTTTTCCTTCCCCCTCCACTAGTTGAAGTTGTCTCCTCCCAAATTAGCTAGCTAGGTAGATATAGCATTTAGTGAAGTGACCTATGTACCCCCTAACTAGATCTAGCCTTGTCAAGAAGAGCTTTATCCACTTTTGATCTCCCTACTGCATCATCATCTCCACCGTTTGCTCGATCTCGAGATAGAGGTGATTAAAAATTTATGCTTTTGCAAGAATTGAAATATGTGTATGTGTGTGCGATATGACATAATCGGGCGATATGATAGAAATTGTGTGTGTGGCATGAGTTGACGCCGAATTGTGCTTGTGAGTTGCCTATGTTTTGCCGAAATGTCGATTTATTTCCATTTCGGCGAATTCCGGGAAAACTCTAGATCTATATGTCCTATTTTTAGGGAAGGTCATGCCGAATTTTTGCATGACTTTGATGCATGCACACATTTTTATAGTCAAATTCTTTATTATTACCATGCAGGTGTTCACGATGGTCAGTGGATCGATGGTTGACAGGTGGTTGTGGTCGGCGGTGCAGGACATGAAAGAAAATAACTTGACAGAGGTTTTATGTCCGTGTCGAAGATGCAAAGAAATAGTTTGGCTCGACCACTATGACGATGGTCATGTCGAAGCACACCTGCTCATGGCTAGTTTCATGCATGGCTATACTCGGTGGATAATTGAAGATGAGGATGATGATGTTGAGGACGCCGACGGGGCAGGCAATGACGACACGGGGCAAAACAAAGAGATGATCGATAATGGTGGCGGGGAAGAGGCCGGACATGGCGGCGGAGAAGGGGCCGCACATGGCGGAGGAGAAGGGGCCGTACATGGCGGCGGAGAGAACGTGGACTCCACGCTGCAGAGTTCGTCGGTACTAAGTTCAATCGTGCGGGACCCTCATGTTCAAGCACTGCTTCACGAGGAGACGAGTACTGAGAGAGATGCTTCTAGAGAGGAGTCTAACCTGTAGCAACTGGTGGTAGACTCGAACACTCCATTGTATGATGGTTGCAATCCTGAGGTGACCCTCTTGAGTTTCACGCTCCAACTCCTGAAGACCAAGGCTAAAAACAAATGGACCGACACTAGCCTTGATGAGCATCTCAAATACCTAAAGGATGTTCTTCCCGTGGGGAATCTATGTCCTACTAGTGTGGATGAGGCAAAGCAGATCGTGTGCCCTCTTGATCTGCCGCATGTTAGATACCATGCATGCATCAACGATTGCATAATTTATCGGAAGGAGCACGCGGAAAAAACAAGCTGTCCGGTGTGCAGTGCTTCTCGATACAAGAAGGCCAGGAAGAAATCTCTCCATAATGTCGAACATGGTTAGCAACGATGGCCTTCGTATGTATTGACTTCACCGAGATGCATGGTTAGCAACGATTGGAATGCTCGTTTTGTGCCAGAAGCTTCGACTACAGATGATATTTGCAACCCAGCTTGCGACTCCCGTATATATTTTTTATCATACTTTATTTTTCTTACACAGTTATTTTCAACTCACATGAAAATGCCGCAAAGGAATGCCCATGTGGCATATTTCAGAGAGAGAGAGAGAGAGAGAGAGAGAGAGAGAGAGAGAGAGAGAGAGAGAGAGAGGGCATTGCTGATATGGCAGCCATTGGCGAAAATGAAGGAACAGTTTATTCGAGGGATCTTTGGTACAACCACAGTAACATGTTGACCCCAAAGAAGGCAAATACCTTGTTAAGCAACTGACACATGATAAATGGAAGTAAAGGAAAGAAAATACGGGGACTCTCACAAGTCATAAAGCTAATAAACGAGGAAAGATAGTCGGCACCCGGGTGAGGTGCATGTGTTGTATTCCTCTTCCTCTTTGCCATGCCTCACGGACAGTACTGACAAATCTTGAAAGCCTCAGTTTCGCAGTAGACAGCACTGAAAATAGGATTAGCGCTCCCGATGCACCACTTATACGCTGTCTGATAGCAGACGCTTGCTGACGCCGCCGTCGGCGTGGCCATTAGCAGCTGTGCAGCGAACAGGGCCAGCGTGAAAATGGCGGCCATCTTAAGCATGGAGTTGGGAGCCATTGCAAGAGCTAGCGGGCGAAGGATGTTGCGGCTTGAAGGTCTAGCCAGCAAACTGGAAGTGTTTTCTGGAAGCTTTGGTTGATGTGAGTGCTTGCTAGCAAGGCCTCCTATTTATAGGCACAAGAGTTGGTTAGTTGGTCTTCGTTTGCTATCCATGATCTCACTCGATCTCAGATGTAATAGTAATACTGGAGTATCGTGCATGAAAATGGAAGATTTTATTCCATCAATCATCCAAACCATGCGCGCGCGCATTTGGCATATCCCAAACCAGCTGGCTGCATCTACGATCAATTCATACTTTAGTACTTATCGGACAAAAGATAATCCTATTGTGTGCCATGCAGTGAGTTTAAAATGTACTACCAGCCTAGCACCGAGATTCAAGAAAATACGGAACCAATACAAAAACTGCAGTGTCCAAGCCTATGTTATTAAGATCCCACGACAGCATACAGCATCTTGATCCCGTATCAATTAGTACACGATCTCGCGATTTTAACGCCATTATCTTCAATATTCAGAGGTTATCCTTCAATTCTTTGTTCTTGCGGTCGCTGCACACAAGCTAGGCAGAAATAGTGAAAATTGGCTTAGAGTTCGCCCCTTGACTACAGTTTCACACGCACCTCACCTTCAACTATCAATATCAGGTAATTCTGGTCCTGGACTAGGGTCATGGAATGTAGAATAGATGGATGTGCGACAGCTTTGACGGATGCAAGGACAAACGGAAGGTTGTTAGAATTAATCCGAGGCGCACAGTTAATCTATCAAGGACCAAGCAATCACACAAGCACGACACTGACATTTGTTAACAAGTTCCTCATCATGGCTACATCTTCGGGGCCTGACTACGGGCGCTCGTCCCCGTGACACTGTCACAATAACGCATGCCGGCCACTCGGGTGCTGGCACGCGCCACCGGCTTCCCCTACGTACATGTGTTATTATGTTTGCATAGGTTACATCGCGTGTCAACCCATCCATATATGAGAGGTTTAGGATACAAGTGTCCTATTTGGACACGACTTCATATCCTATCTACACACAGTCCAAATCCAGGTCCAACTGTAACCTACCTTGTACAATAATATTCGACACAACTCTAAGAAAGGTAACAAGACATAGTGCTGGGAGATCTTTAAAATCGTGAGCACACTTTGCTAGCCCTACTTGTGGCAGTTTAAAAAGGGTTCAAAAGGGCCAACTACCTCGTCTCGATCGCGACCGTGTCGCCTCCGCAGGTGCCCAGCCGCGCCTCCGCTCCTTCCCCGCGAGCCCTCCCCCTCTCTCCTCCTCCTCCCTGCCGCCGTCGCCGGCGCCCGCCGCGGGCCTGGCCCGGGCGACGTTGGCGGCGGCGGCCCCCAGCCCTTACCTATCTAGGGTTCCTCCGGCGTGGGACGGAGCACTCCGGGCGGTGTCTTCAGGCGGCGGAGGTCCTGCGCGGTGGCGGGGTTTCCTTTCGCAGGAGGGGGCGAGCTCTGGGCGGCGGCGGCGCCGTTGGCGGCGGGGCAGTGCGGTGGCTTGGCTGGCGGCGCCCGCCCTGCCGAGATCTGGGCCCTTCGGGCCCCATCTGAGCCAGGACGGGCCGGCGACAGGCGTGGCGTTGGCGTGGCCCTTAGGAGGCGGTGGACCGGCGATGATCGGCGGGGTGCTGGTGGCGTCGACGCCAGCCTGCTGCAGCGTTGTCGGCGGGGATCGCGGGCCCATTTCAGGCCTGGCCGTGCCGCGATATTGCTGAACCCGCGGGAAGTTGAGTTCAGATGTTAGGGGATGTAAGAGATCTTATATTGTATATATATATGTAGCCAGTAGCGTCGGATAGATATACGAAAACTTGGTGCTCCGGGGCCCATTTCAGGCGACGGCGGCGGAGGCGCGGGCCTCCCGCACGACGGCGGTGGAGGTGGTTCCCTCCTGCTCGGCCTTGGTGCTGCTGCTCCCGTCGCTTGGATCTTCTCTCCGGTCTTCTTGGCCTAGTGGTGGTGCTCGCAGAGAGACGACGTTGGTGGCGGCGCAACAGTGATGGCGCATGGTTGGGCGGTGGTTTGGCTGGTTGGCTTCGGTTGGCCGGTGGGGTTTGGCGTGCGGGAGAAATCCTTGCCGGTTCGTCCGGCTCCGATGGGGTGACACCGGCGGGTGCCACTATCCTTCTTGGACGGTGTCGGGAGTAGATATCCCCCACCTCCCTCCGCGTACTGGGGAAAACCGTAGGACTTGTCCAGACAGCAGCGTCGTCGGCGTCGCATTCCTTCTTGGAGGTGCTGCTTAGTTCATGGTAGATCAGAGCCTTGGGCTGTGGTGGTTTGTTTTCGGAGGGCGCAACGGTCATGGGTCTTCCGTGCTTTGTCGAGCTGCCGCTGTTGGCATTTATTTGTTTTTCTTTTCTTTGGGCTTGATGTGCTGCTCACCCCAGCATTGCGATGTGTACAATGGTGGTTTGCTTTGGAATAAAAATCGGGGGAAACCCTTTTTCGGTAAAGGGCCAACTATCAAATAATATGTAACGTCACCACATCCTTCGAACCCACAAATTTGAATTAAAGTCACACTGTTCTAACTTCAAAAGATGTCTCAGCTAAATCAAACAATTGCACCATCCATAGTTGACTTTGGAGTTTCCCCATACAAGCGCGCATGTGGCATATCACAAGCCAGCTGATTGCATCTAAGCTCAACTCATACTTTACTGCCTAGATAATCCCGGTGTGTGCCATTCACTGAATTCAAAATGTACAACCACCCAGGCGCCGAGATTCAAGAATACAAAAACAGTAGAGTACTTAGATAATTTTGGTGTGTGCCATGCAGTGAGATAAAAAATGTAATATCATCCTGACACCAAAATTCAAGAATACTGAAGCAACACAAAAACAGTAGGTTGTAAATCCTTTATAGAGATGCAACGATAACTGCTGTTACCATCCCACAAGGGCATCTCAATCCCGTATTAATTAGTACACGATCTCACAATTTACCGCCATTATCTTCAGTCATGTTTGACCGCCACCGACCCATGTGTACATATGCTTCAATATTCAGAGATGACCTGTCAGTTCTTGCTGTTACGCAGCACACAAGCTAGGCCTAGCCGTCTGGTACTAACAAGAATGGGCTTCAACTGTTTGAGATGCATTTCCTTGGAAGTAGGATTTCCTGTTGAGATCGGCATTATGGATCATGAGTTCAACGACGTGTTGACACCAGCTTTTTGCGTGGCAGAAAACATGATTAAGATGGCATCAAATGAAAAAGTGTCCAATATAAAAAATCATCATGTGGTTGAAATGAACAACTTTGATGTTTGGGTCATCACTATCCGGTCTCATATCGAGGGCGAAATTGTACTCAAAATGTCAAAAATTTCCATTCAGAGTACTATTTGGCCGATTACGCCTCGAAGACAACCTCTGATGATGGAGTTTTCTACATGGATTGTCTTATCTCCTCGATATAATCGATTTAGATATATAATTCATCTCGTATGCAAAAGTTGAAGGCGATGCACTGCAGGTCGACCATTGGTAAAAGATGGCCTGGGCAATCCGACACCCGTGTGGGTGATGTCTAATGGGTCGCATGAGCGATTTGGTCCTCAAGGTGAACTCGAATGGAAACACGTTCAACACAAAAATTGTTTTTCTCGTCGAAACATTTAAATTTGCTTTTGGAACATGTTCATCCAAGGTCAGTTGTGGCCTGTGAGACCCAAAAACCGAATTGATGTCTTTGATTTACCTTAATCCGTGTTCAAGTAATTTTGAAAAGATTTGGATGGGATATGGAGTCATTTACTTGTACGGCAAGTTCAGCCGCACCATAAATAGATGAGAGGTAATGGCCGATTGAAAAACACATAATCGAGCAAATCAATCTACTAATTTTGCTTCTTCATCTACTTTTTATCTCTCTCCCTTGTATCTTTCTTGTCGTCCTTCGTCGTTATTCAAGATTGGGGGGCAGAAAATCTGCAAGGGCTTAGGGGTGATCAGGTCTACCTAGCACAGCCCATAGCTGTTGCAAACCCTGATGGGATCCCTCCCAAGTGTGTGGGGTTTCGGGTCTACAAAGCGCCTGTCGGGTTGCCTGTGTACCGCGCTTCCGGTCGGGTCTCCTTCAACATGAGCCGTGGCGCATCACCCCCATTGTCGAGGATACACAATGACGTGTTCGTGTGTGAACACACATTCTGGCGACTCCGCCCGGGACGAAACTTCAAACGTTCGACAGCCCGTTCTTGCTGGTCATCAACAGTTCGCTATCAAGAAAAATAATAAGAATGCGGAATCCCTGTGTAGATGCAATTAATTAATCTGGTGTCACTAGTTGGTTCAATGAGACAATCTATCATCCAACCCTAGTTTTTTCAATCATCCATCTAATTACGTGCAAGCGCCGGTTCAATATACTAGTCCGAGCATACTGATGGATCAGAGATTGGCCATGCTACTACTAGTTATTAAGCCAATTACTCGCAACCTTGTATGGTACACCTCACATTAATAATTTTTCTTCATCTTACACAACTATAGATGTTTATAATTCGGCTCCACATGGTGGAGATAACCGACTAGGCAAAAATTATACATGCGCACATGTGCCTTTACATAATATTGTAGCATGTAATGCATCCTCTACACAGTTGTAAAACTTAAGCAGCATTCACGAATCATGGCCGAATGAGTCTGAAATTATTATGCAGCAATACCTTAAAGATGTGGTTGTGGCTTAATTATTATGCAGCAATACCTTAAAGTCTGAAATTATTATCAAGAAAAATAATAAGAATGCGCAATCCCTGTGTAGATGCACTTAATTAATATGGTGTCACTACACTAGTAGAAAAAGGGCCATTCGAACCGGTTCGTGAGGGCCATTTGTCCCGGTTCCCGAACAGGGACTAAAGGGTCGTAACTAAAGCCCTCTACCTTTAGTCCCGGTTCGATCGGGAACCGGGACATATGGGGCTCCACGTGGCCGGAGCGGCTTGCCCACGTAGGGGGACCTTTTGTCCTGGTTGGTGCCACCAACCGGGACCAAAGGGCTTCCACGCGTCAGCAGTTCAGGGGCTTGGTTTTTTTCTGAAGGGGGGGGGGGGGTTGGGGGGTTTTTGGGGTTTTGTAGGGTTAATTTACGGGTTTCATATATTGTGTTAGCTAGCTAATAGAGAGGAGTGTCCTCTCTTATCTCCGTGCTTGGTCGACGCTACGTATAGAGAGGACTCGACACGCGAGCTAGCTAGTAAGCAAATGAAGGAAACCATTAAGTACAGAAGATCGTCATGAACATATATACACAGAGAGAAGTGATCGACCTCTCCTTCTCCGATAGATTGGCCGAACAACAAGTTTTCGTATATCTATCCGACGCTACTGGCTACATATATATATACAATATAAGATCTCTTACATCCCCTAACATCTGAACTCAACTTCCACATGGTATTCTCCGTGTTTGTCGATGACGTGGTCAAGAAAGAATCCCGCCAATTCCTCTTGAATTGCTCGTATGCGATCTTGTGGTAGGAGTTCATCCCGCGTCTGCCACATCTTATTTCAAGAAGGGGGTCAATACATATATATGAATGAAACTCAACACAAATGATGGTAATAAAATAAAATTATGAATATTATTGCTTACGCACTTCATATTGTTATTTAGAGTAGCCCCGCTCACAGGTGGTGTGGTGGATGAACTCGCAAATGTAGTATCCACACAAATCATTCCCGGGTTCCTGCCACAACCACTTTACAAGAAATAGAGGTCAATCAAACTGATAAGCAAAGCATGCTAAATGGTATTGATGAAACTAGCTAGAATCAATGGGAGATGCGCAGAACTAGCTAGTAGCTAGTACTTACTTTCGGGTGGTCAAATCGCAGTTGCGCCGGCAGTCCCGGAGCTTGTGCGGTGACCTTTTTCCAAACCCTGCCAGACAAAGAAAACAATTACTTGATAGCAGGAAATGAACAAAGTTGCCGATATGGTGCGATAATGATCGATTGAACTTACTTCTCGAGCATTTTAGTCATGGTCGCATACTCCTCCGGATTTTTTCGTTTGGAGTCTATGACGGTTACTAGTCCCTTCTCAAGCTTAATCTCTAGCAGAATAAAGTGGAACCTGCGCATGCATGCATAACTCATCAACTACATTACTATAACCTCGAGTAATAAGGGAAACCGAATATGCACAAGACAGTAACACTCACTTGTATTCGTAAGGAAAGAGTATTGTAGCTTTGTTTTGATTTCGAAGTAACGATGCGAGCAACTTGGCCTCGGTTTGTCTGGCATCATGTTTAACACTCCATTCATCCATGAGATTTGTGTTAATGAACCCAATATTACCTACTTGTCTTTTCTTCAATTCGGCGATCTTCAATCTGCATAATATAGTGAGGATAATTATATGTACATGCAATGAAAGAGTTGAGCTATATATAGAGACTTAACTAATTACAGAGAAGTAGCACTTATATACAGTAGAAAGTGATGATTGTTTATCGAGGGCCTTTTGATTGAAAAACTGGAAAAACTCCTCATATGGAACCAACAACAAATCAATTCTAACGAGGTCGTGCTCCTCTTTAACCGATAGCGACAAAGTATTTTTCCCACACTTCCTGCAGATGTCCATGTACCAATCATGGAATCTTCGCATCATCGTTGTTAGGGAAGTACCAGGTCTGACGAGAGGCTTCCCGTGCTCGAATCTTAATGTGTCCACCTCCATTGTTCCAAAAATTATTGCATCGTCGTCGGCCATGTAATCTCCAGGATTGGTACCGGGCAGCACCACCGGAAGATTAGCGACGATATCGCTAGACACATTGAGCGGGGGGCACGATTGCATCGCTTATTCGCCGAGCTGGGGAATTTGTTTCCCTTTTCTCCGTTCTGCTTCTGGCTGTATTGCCTCCCGTTCTAGACGCTTGAGAGACGATGGACCGTATCTGTATTGCCTCCCGCCTCTGGCTATAGTGCTTGACGCCGAAGCAGCCAGAGCGGCTGCGGCTGTCTTCTTTCGTTACTTAAGAGGCGGAGCAGCCGGAGGCAGACTGCTACGACGCGCCGGATCAGCCGGAGCGGCGGCGTCTGTGTTCCGCTGTTGCTTACGAGGCGGCGAAGGAGGTGGCGGGCTGCTCGGACGCGCCGGAGTAGGCGGAGAAGGAGGCAAAGTACTGCCGCCCCCACGCGCCGGAGCAGGAGGCGGAGTGCCCTGATCACTCGCCGGAGGAGGAGGTGCAGGTGGAGGAGGCGGAGTGCCCAGCTGACTAGCAGGAGCCGTGAAGTTCAGAAGCTTGATGTGCTCCTTCCGCCGTAGACACGGAGTATGCATAGCAAGACCCAGGTGAGTCTCCCCATCACCTGTAGGGTGGTCAAGCTGGAGTTCCTCAAATCCCTCCGTTATTTCGTCCACCATCACAACAACATAGCCTTGTGGAATCGGACGGCAGTCAAAAGTTGCTCCGGGTGAAGGAGGGAACACAGAGCCGATAGCCGCCTTGACTTTGAGCTGATCCCATTGCGTCATAAGTTGGCACTGGTGTGAATCCGTGATAAAATCCACGGGTAGCTAGGACCCGTCAAGTCAGGTTGCTGAACGAGCTCGGTGGAAGCCACGCTGCTTCTCCGCTGAGATGGCGGGGTAGCTTCTGGGGTAGCATCTTGGGCAGGATCTCGCAGCTGCTGGTTCTCAACATCTCGTTCCTCTAGCTTTCTTACCCTTGCCTTAAGCTCCTGCAGGTCGCTCTGCTCCACTTTCCTCGTCCTCTCTTGGGTTTTGTAACTGCCTGCGTCCGGGAACCCAACCTTCCACACAACGGATTTTGGTCTGCCTCCTGTTCGTTCAGGGTGCTCAGGATTCCCGAGGGCCCTTGTGAGCTTGTCGTTCTCTCTGTCGGGAACGAACTTCCCTTCCCGCACTTCGTTGATTGTTTTTCGAAGCTTCGTGACGGGTGTTGCACGTTGCTCGTCCGTCCAGCAGCACTTCCCTGTTTCAGTGTCCAATGTTCCACCAGCCCCGAAAATCCAAGTCCTACAACGGTCTGGACAGTGCAATGTCACTGGTTCGACCCCTTTAGCAATCAGGTCCTGCTCAGCCTTGTCCCACAACGGTCGAGCTTTGAGGTAGCCACCTGACCCCATGCGATGGTAATGCTCCTTCTTTGCAGCATTTATCTTGTTAGTCATTGACATCTTCTTACTCCTCTCCGATGTCTTGTTGGCCACAAATGCGGGCCAGTGATCTCTTATCTTCTCAAACCGGCCGGTGAATTCTGGAGTCTTGTCTTGGTCGAGATACGTTGTTTTCAACTCATTCTTCCACCTCATGAATAGATCTGCCATCTTCTTGAGAGCATAGGACTTGATCAATGGCTCTATAACTGGATTCTTCGGATCCTCCTCTTCCGGTAGGGTGAAATTAACCTTCAGCGCTTTCCAAAGATCTTCTTTCTGCTATCTTCGATAAAAGAAACTTGAAGAAGCTCTTCCTTCTTAGGCTCATTCCATAGCTCAATGCTGATCGGGATCATGTCCCTAACAAGAACCCCGCACTGAGCAGAAAATGCTTCACTACAAGAAATATGTCAACTTGTGACATTCTCTTTGTGACCCGAGCTGAATTGGTTGTAAATCCACGACCATTTCGCTTGGAAGGGCTCAAACCCTAAAATTGCCTTACACCAAATGGTCATAAAGCAGACAAGAGTGGTCGATGACCTTATTTCTACCTGATTACGACCAATATAAATGGTCATGAGGTTGTGAACGTGGATGCATTGGTACTTATTGCTATGACTTGGCGCTACCTCATCAGTTTTGCCTATGTGTCATGTCCATGTGTCAATTTTTGCCCTAGGTTGTGAAGTAACCTATATTTCTGTCATTCCCAAAATTCCCAAAAAAATCTCATAAATTCTTTGGGTCATATCTTCGTCAAATATGTAAAAAACATTCCTTGCCTAGTTCAACAATAATTCAACAATATTCATTTTCCTATTCTGTTCAGAACAACACTTTGTGAAGGAAGTGCTATTTATTTATTCTTGATTGCCCTCAAAATTTTTGGGCACTCTTTCCTATCCAAATCATTGCCTCGTGACAAAATTCAGCTCCATTTGCCCAGTAAATCTTCCTCGGAAAATTTCCAAAGTTTTTGTCCACCTAGAACCTTTGTGAAAGAAGTACTAGTTATGCATATCCTAATGACATGAAATTTATACTGTTCTTTCATATGCCCAAATTATCACCCTCCTCCAAATCTCAGCTCATTCAAATCATCTATGTGAGCCCAGTTTCAATTTCAATTTTATGGCCAGATTGGCACATTGCAAAACAAGTGTTATCTAGACCCCTCCTATTACCCTCAAACTTTTTGGGCACTCTTCCATACCCAAATCATTGCCACATGATAATATTCAGCTCCATTTTCCTGGTAAATCTTCTGTAGAAAATTTCCAAAGTTTCTATCTAGGGAGAAGCTTTGTGAAGTAAGTACTAGCTAGGCTTACGCTAATGATCTCAAAATTTACCAGGGCATGACCATACCTATGTAACTTACCTACACCAAATTTGAGCTCATTTCATTTATCCAATTTCTCTCACTAATTTTCCCAAGTTTCTGTCTAGAGGAGAGCATTGTGAAGGAAGTACCACTTTGCCATGTCCAAATGGTATCAATTTTGTATAGTGCTTTCCTATGCCCAAATAACCATCCTCCACCAAATTTTAGTTCAATCCATTCATTATTTTTAACCCAGCTTTAACATTCATATTTTTGTCCAGTGTAGTACTTTGCAAAACAAGTACCACCTAGGCTCCTCCTTTTGAGCTGAAAATTTGTGAAGTCGTTCTTCTTAGTAGATGATCATCCTCAGCCAAAACTCACACCCATTGGCCATGCGCATTTCCCGTACCGCTAATCAAACACTTGGCTGCTAATTCATGTTTGAGCATAGTTCGGTCACCTCGTGAGAATCTTATGTTGTAATTTTCTTCCTAACACCTACCTGGGGAGTGCCCAACCCACTAGACATGCCTAGGCCGCCCAGAACGCAACTCAACGCCATGGTCACGCAGTGACCACGCAGCGGGCATGCGAGTTTACGCGCTCTGGAGTTGGCGCCTTCGGCCACCGTCCAAACCTCGACATATCGCCACCAAACCATGTATTTCTGACTAAATAGATACTTATGTAACTAGAAATGATTTTTGGAAAAAATAAAGAGCAAACTATAAGGCAGCTACAATTCAATTTTGACCCGCTTCCTACTGAATCGGCGGAAATTTGTCTTTTTCACCAGAGGTGGATCAAAAGCTTTGGACATCCAACCATATTGTCAATTGTGCATTAAATATGGCCTAGTATTTTAGAAAATTGATTTTGTCCAAATTTGCGACAAATATATGGTAGGTCCTTCACAAAAAAACTCATTTTGGGCACTTAGAAAATGGAAAATGATTTTTTCGTCCAAATAAAATGAAAACTTCCTTAGGCAACATTGTTTGCCATTCCAATATGCAACCTTGTGCACAATATGAGATCATTTGAACAAACTATGCCATGAATGTGGCCATAAGATTGATCATTTGGCTTGAAAGCCGTTGATCTCCACACATGATAACTCGTTTCTGAGAACACTTTTTAAAAATAATTATCGTATTACAAGTTTATTATTTTTCCTGGTAACTTGGCCACATATTATGACACAATGCGAATGTTTTCCAATTTTTTGATTTTTTAAATTTTTTATGCCTTTTCAAAATGCGGTCAAAACGGCGGGCTTGACCGTTCCTAGCTAGTGGTTGAATCTTGGAAAACTTTTGGTGTTTCTATGATTAAATAGATACTTTTGTAGCTAGAAATGATTTTTGGAAAAAATAAAGAGCAAACTATGAGGCAGCTGCAGTTCAATTTTGACCCGCTTCCAACTGAATCGACAGAAATTTGTCTTTTTCATGAGAGGTGGGTAAAAGCTTTTTACCCCCAACCATTTGGTCAATTGTGCATTAAACATGGCCTAGTGTTTTAGCAAATTGATTTGGTCCAAATTTGCAAAAAATATATGGTAGGTCCTTCACAAAAAAAACTCATTTTAGGCACTCGGAAAATGGAAAATGATTTTTTCGTCCAAAGAAAATGAATACTTCCTTAGGCAACATTGTTTGCCATTCCAATATGCACCCTTGTGTACAATATGAGATCATTTGAACAAACTATGCCATGAATGTGGCCATAAGATTGATCATATGGCTTGAAAGCCATTGATCTCCACACATGATAGCTCGTTTCTGAGAACACTTTTTAAAAATAATTATCGTATTACAAGTTTATTTTTTTTCCTGGTAACTTGGCCACATATAATGACACAATGCGAAGGTTTTCCAATTTTTGATTTTTTTTATTTTGTATGCCCGTTTCAAAATGCGGTCAAAACGGCAGGCTTGACCATTCCTAGCTAGTTGTTGAATCTTGGAAACATTTTGGTGTTTCTCTTATTAAATATATACTGATGTACCTAGAAATGATTTTTGCAAAAAATAAAGAGCAAACTATGAGGCAGCTGCAGTTCAATTTTGACACGCTTCGAGCTGAATCGACAGAAATTTGTCTTTTTCACCAGAGGTGGGTCAAAGCTTTTGACACCCAACTATTTGGTCAATTGTGCATTAAATATATTCTAATATTTTATAAAATTGATTTGGTCTAATTTTGCAATAAATATATGGTAGATCCTTCACAAAAAGAACTCATTTTGGGCATTCAAAAAATGGAAAATGAATTTTTCGTCCAAAGAAAATGAAAACTCCCTTAGGCAACATTGTTTGCCATTTCAAGATGCACCCTTGTGCACAATATGAGATCGTTTGAACAAACTATGCCATGAATGTGGCCATAAGATTGATCATCTAGGGGATGAAGACGGCTCGGGGAGAAGATAAGGTTACAGGGACTGGCGGTGCAGCGGTCCCACGGGAACATGTGTCACCCCTTCAAGGCAGCTTAGAGAAACGTAAAATCTTTTGTTTTGAGGGAAGAGAATCGTAAAATCATCCGGTTAAATTAGAATGTTTTTCTTTAACATCTTGTTTTAAAATATATTACGACCAATTTAGATGGTCATAATGTTGTACGATGTATTGCGTTTTGATTGGTCCACACACAACACACGCGGATCATGCATGAACGCTGTTGGATCTTCTCGCATCCAACGGCAGCCCTCGCCTCCTCGCCTCCTCCACCAAACCCCACCTGAGCCGAAACCCTAGTCATCTTCCATCCACCCCCGCCTCCTTTCTTTCTTTCTTTCTCTCCCTCCCCCCTCAGATCCTCTCCCCTCTCCCCCGATGCAGATCCCCCTCGCCCCCCTCGTCGCCGCCACTCACCCCTCAGAATCTAGCCGCCGCCCACCTCCGCCGCCGCCCTCACTCTCCCCTCGTCTCCCTCGTCCTTGACCAACCTCGCCGCCCGTGGGGCTCTCACATCGCCGCCCCTCCACGCCTGCGCACGATAGAAGAGAAGCCCGAGGTCCTCCTCCGATGCTCCTCTGCCTCCCTCGCCCGCGGGGCTCTCTGCTCCACCTCGACTGGCCGGCGCAGACAGGAGAGAAGCCCTCGTCAGTCGCAGGTTCTCGACTCCGCCGTTGTAGCACCGAACCCTCGTCGTCCGGATCCAGCCGCCGTCGCAGCCATGCCGTTCACCCCGAGACCCTACTCCGGGAAGAGCACCCTCGCCCTCGTAAGCGACCCACGCACCCCTCTCCTCCGATTCACGATTCGTCCACGGCTTCACGGATCAGATCTGACTGACAGACCTCCGATGCATGTTGCAGGTGGCCACGGTCTCCGCCGTCAGCGTCGGCGTCGTCTAGGGCTCTGTCAAGCTCGGGCAGGCGAGGCGGCCGCAGAGGATTCGCAGCCGTGCCCACGACCTCGATCTGGTGGACACGGCCTCTCTCCCCTCGCCGGACCAGACCCGCGGTGTCCTGGGGCGCGGTTCCCGCGACCAGCAGCCGGTCGGTGCTCCCGTCGGCGTTATGTTCTCTTCTCCGGCGTGGTCACCTCAGTGCCTGGTGTTGGCTCCTCTGGCGTGATGGAGAGAGATGGATCGCCGGAGTCAGCAGGGCCACCAACAGCCGTGATTTGGGCCCTCTCGCACTCGCAGATGGTCTCGACAACAAGGTCTTCATCGACTACGTCCAATTCCATCAACTCTGGTGCAACATCGAGTGCAAGGTCTCTGATTCAGCTCTCTTCTTTTACGATTTCTGCAGCAACACCAGTCCATTACTTCGAAACTATGCAATTGTCTCTTGCTCACGTAAACACAACAAATTAGTGTATAGAAAATTTCGATTGGATTTCCCTGCCTTAAAGCGATCTGTACGCAGGATATCCCCTCCTGCAGTATCTCAACCGTATTACTTGTTGTGCAACCCAAATGAGTATAATCTCTGATGAATGTATCAACCAATTTAGTTGCTGCATTGTGACAAATATATATAATTGATATAGGTAAATGTTCATGTGTTGTATCTCTACTACCTGTTCAGTACTAATCTGCGGCTTATCCTAACCGCCGCATGCTATTTGAAGTTCGGGATCAACACAGAAAATTACGCAACTGTGTACCGGGAATGGGCCCCTTGCTTATTTTTTTCTTCGGTTTGGACGCAACAGGTGCCGTCCCTCCATGGACGAGGAGGACATCGATCTGGAACTCGATGACGACATCGTCCACCCCGCACAAGGTCTCTCCCACCCAATAAGCCTTTTTTTTCTTCCAAGTTACCGATGCTCTGTTTCTTCCAAGTTTCTGTTATGTATCTTGAGTTCGCAGCACAATGAAAAAATTGGTATTAGAATGCTGCATATTTATTAGGATGTGGCTGAAACCATTGGATGGCCTTCCTGGACATGTTGGACGTGGCTGAAATATGTCAGTTTTGGATGATTGAATCTGGCTGGAGCAAACTCTCTCTGTGTATTGTATCATGTACACATCACTTTTTTCCTCTAATTGTACAAGAGCACTCCCTCTGCACTCACTCATGTCACATAGATTAGCCTTGAATTTTGACACATTTGTTGTGTTATAATAAACCGCCTTCTATTTGCTGTGGACGTTGACATGTACCACATGAACCAACTCTTGCTACTAAAGGTTCTGTGCACCCATTCCATCCTTCTTTTTAAATTGCTGAAATTTATATTCTGTAACTTGGATGTCTATGTTGCATTTGCAATTCTTGCTTTGTTAAATTTGAGGCTATGTTGCATTTGTAGTTCTTGCTTTGTTAAATGTGAGATTGATGACAATGGTATATAGAAAGCTAAAAAAGTGTTGCCACAAAATGATGTTATGGTACCCCCAGCAAGTAATATGCTTGAATCAGTATGATTTTTCTTGATTATAATTATCTTATATTATCGTGATGTTGGCAGGTATATGCGAGTCGACCGTGCGGTGGTAGTCCCTGCGAGCACTGGACTACTCCCTTGGCCAGGCATACCTGTGTTGTGCGGGTTCTGATCATGTACAACAACACACTTTCCAGCGTCGACCTGAGCAAACGATGATGCAAGGCTGCTCCTAGTCCTATTGCATGTCTTCATCGACTTGATTCTTTGACATGGAGATATTTAAAGCCTTCACTTGCTCATTGTGTCATCTTCTCATTACTTCTATTTTTTTTGCAAAACATATCATGATTTTGAGTAGTTGATCATGACCTGATGGAACGTTCATGTCGTTAGCATGTATATATACACTATTACAGCACCCAGATGCAATCCATTTTATTAAATGCGTTCTGGTTCGGATTTGGTCATGGCATGACTTTGTTGTTCTATTTTCTATGAATCTAGTCACTACTTCTGGAATTCATTGTAGGACTTCATCATGTGATTATTAGTTATTTTTCACCAATGCTAGTCCTAGCATGTGTAGTCTTTGCGGTGATGTTCTTTAGATTTGCAGCAAGCAAGAACAGGATTAGAACACATTAGTATGACATTTGATCTTAGCTTATTGATCCTAGCTATAAATCCATATATTTTGCAATAATATTTTGGTTTGCTTTGCTCATATTATTTGCAATCTACAGTAGTAGTGGTACTTTGATTTCACTGCAATCTACAGTAGTAGTTTTTTTGGTTCATTAGGATGTGAACAATCTACTACATGCTTACAAAGCTATTGACTTAAAATATGAATATGTGCTATTTGCTGGAAGTCCTTCTCTTTCCAAGAGACATGAAAGTTCAGAGACTATCAATCCGAAAATATGAATATGTAAATTTTGTTCTCATTTCTCAGTTTTGGCGCCTCTTGTTGATGCAGGTGCACATGACTGTTGTTGAGGACATGGTGTTCTTTTTGGCGCGCCCAAGTATTGGGTGATGCTTGCCTGCATGGTTACTGCAGCTCTAGTTCAGGTGGGCGCTCTAGCTCCTCCTCACGCCCTACATGTAGGTACACCCTTCCACCGGTACCTACTTGGACACACAAAATATGAGTAGATACAATTGACTTCTGCTTATATTATGTTGCCAGCTTCATCTGTTTTGATCATTAGAATATTGCCTTCATACTATCTAATTTCTGCAGTTATGATGCTCTTGACTAACCAAAAAAGTTCTTTTGAGTTCCATACGTTGAGTAAAACATTTCAATCTGTCATCGAGTTAGCTATATAATTCCGGGACACCATTTCTGTACTTTGATAGTTTCTCATATTTTTCTATTATACTTGTATACATTATTCCTATTTGAAGTCATCAACTGAGATGTTGTAAACATTCCTGCCATGTGCTTTGCTACTATAGATCATTTGCTTGAACTGAGATGATTGGTGTATTTGTGCTTATAATTATGCTTCTATGTGGTTGTTGCAGCATGACCCAACCAAATAAACATTTTGTGCCTTGATCTAGCTCTAAAAGTGTGGTGTTACCTCTCTTTACAGGAGCTCTGGGCTGAAGAAATTTGAAGAAGCTTGAAGCCTGACAAAGTAAGGAGTAGCAAGTTATAATGTAGTGCTGGCTATGTTGTACAGTAGCCAGCATATCTGGTTGTATGAACACTATTGTAAATACTGTAATTTTGTATGTTGTACAGTAGTCAGCATATTTGGTGCTAATATTGGCTATCATTTTAACAGTTTCGTATGTTCTCTTGCCATTTGAAATATTTTTCATTTGTTTATTGTGAAAGTGTGAGAAATAGAAAGATGACCAGTGCGACAAACGAAAAGGCCATGACCCAAAAAGTAGATGGAATGTAAAAATGCCGAGGCCCAAAATAGAAATGGACTATAAAAGGGTAGAGGGTGAAAAAATGGACTATAAAAGGCAATGGACAAGAAAAAAAAACGCCGAATTGCTGGGCTAGGCCTGTGTAGCTAGCAAAAATAACAGGAAAAAAGGCTGAATTATTGGTGTCGGCCTGTGTAAAACACCGAATTGGACCGGGCTGATTCTTATCCACGTCAGCTTGCCACGTTGGATCCCTACGTGGCCTGGGGAGGTTGCCAGTGACCAAAAATTTGGTCGTGCAACTAACGACCTTTTACATATCACAAAGAAGGTCGCTAATTTCAGTTTACGACCGCCAGCTTTTGACTATCTATTTTCGGTCGCAAAAAGGTCGCAAATGAAAAACAATGACCATTCAGCGACCAATAGTGATGGTCACAAGTTGACATATTTCTTGTAGTGCTTCCTTGGTCCGGAGGGGTTTAATCGGTTGGCCATCGCGCGCGATTTCTGTGATCCTGAACCTTTCCTCCGGAAGCAACTTTTTCTTCGGGCCTCATTTCTTTTCTGAATTATTGCTTGATCCGGGGGGCTATATAAAAGAAGAAAGAAGAGTTAATATATGTACATACCAAAACAATTAATGCACAATTAGGTAGTCAGCACAGGCTTAATATATATATATATATATATATATATATATATATATATATATACCTCACCGGACTTTGCAACAGCTGATCCCGACTCCGTTCGGTCACCGGAGTCGTCATCACGGTCGCCGGAGCCACCATCACGATCATGACCCTCCTCCATTGTTTGATCAACGCAACCTGCTTCCTCTCCTTGCAGACCTTCTTCGATGTCGTTGAGAAACGACAAGACTACATCACCACTGTCGCGGATTATGTCCCCCAATATCTCTTCTTGATCGAAGTCTCTTTGATGATCCATAGTTTCTGCAAATATTACAACATGGCAATTAATATACAAACATGAGAGATGGATATGTCGACGTTGCCGGGAGGGGGTATATCAACAACGACGACATATACATAGAAAAAAATGTCATCGGGGAGGGGGTATATATATCGACCCCCCGTCATGTCAAAGTTATCCGAGAGGGGGTATATCGACAACGACGACATATACATAGAAAAAAATGTTATCGGGGAGGGGGTATATCGACCCCCCCTCGTGTCGAAGTTATCGGCGTGGGGGTATATCGACCGCCTCTCTCTCATGATTGTCCGACGTTTGTGTAGTCTCAAAGGATTCAACAAAACCATGTCTTCATCATTAGGCGAAAGTAACAGGCGCATGATGGTACGAAGCTCTCCAAAGTTTTTTTGGAACGGAGTCCCATATAGGATAATTCGCTTTTTGGTACAAAGTACAGGAAGAGCCTTCTGAATATCGCTATTTGGAAGGCCTTTGCTGAAATTCGTACCAAAAGGCGGATTATCCTATCCGTGACTCCATTCCAAAACAACTTTGGAGAAATTCGTACCATCATGCCCCGGTTACTTCCGACTAATGATGAAGCCATGGATTTCTTCAATACTTTGACACTAGGCCACCTCTCGACCCCTCGGCGATCCTCGACTCTAGCTAGTTGACGACCCTCGACCGCTCGGTGATCCACAACCCTCTACCCTAGTTCCCGACCCTCGACCCCCTCATGTCATGTTTGTCTAGTGTCGAAGGATTCAACAAAACTATGTCTTCATCATTAGGTGAAAGTAACAGGCGCATGATGGTATGAAGCTCTCCAAAGTTGTTTTGGAACGGAGTCCCAGATAGGATCATTCGCTTTTTGGTACAAAGTACAGCAAGGGCCTTCCGAATATCGCTATTTGGAAGGCATTTGCTGAAATTCGTACCAAAAGGCGGATCATCCTATCCGGGACTCCATTCCAAAACAACTCTGGAGAAATTCGTACCATCATGCCCCGGTTACTTCCGGCTAATGATGAAGCCATGGATTTCTTCAATAACTTGACACTAGGCAACCTCTCGACCCCTCGCCGATCCTCGACTCTAGCTAGTTGACGACCCTCGACCTCTCGGCGATCCACAACCCTCTACCCTAGTTCCCAACCCTCGACCAGCTTACGTCACGTTTGTCTTGTGTCAAAGGATTCAACAAAACCATGTCTTCATCATTAGGCGAAAGTAACAGGCGCATGATGGTACGAAGCTCTACAAAGTTGTTTTGGAACGGAGTCCCAGATAGGGTAATTCGCTTTTTGGTACAAAGTACAGCAAGAGCCTTCCGAATATCGCTATTTGGAAGGCATTTGCTGAAATTCGTACCAAAAGGCGGATCATCCTACCCGGGACTCCATTCCAAAGAAACTTTGGAGAAATTCGTACCATCATGCCCCGGTTACTTCCGGCTAACGATGAAGCCATAGATTTCTTCAATACTTTGACACTAGGCCACCCTCTCGACCCCTCGGCGATCGTCGACCCCTCAACCCCTCGACGACCCTCGACTCTCGACTCTCAACCCTCGACCCCTCGGTGACCCTCGACCCTATACCCTAGTTCACGACCCTCGACCGCTCGGCCATCCAGGACCCTCTACCCTAGTTCACGACCCTCGACCCCTCGGCGATCCTCGACACCCTCGTTCCCGATAAAAAGAAAAAGAAGAAGAAGAAGAAGAAGAAGAAGAAGAAGAAGAAGAAAAAGAGTAGAAGAAGACAAAAAGGAGAAGAAGAAGAAGAAAAAATAGAAGAAAAAAAAGAGGAGAAGAAGAAGGAAAAGAGGAGAAGAAGAAAATATTTCTATTTTTTCTTCTTCTCCTCTATTCCTTCTTCTTTTCCTTTTTTTTCTTCTACTTTCTCTTATTATTTTTTCTCCTCTTCTTCTCCTTCTTCTTCTCCTTCTTTTTTGAGTGATTCTTATTCCTGCTATTTAATATTACTGTGTTTTATCATTATATTGAAAAACAAATTTTGTTATCTTAGTTTCTAACACAAAAATTCTTTATGATAATTCTTTTTCTATTAAAGTTTCAAACAAAAAATTCTTTATGAAAATTCTTTTTGCTTTTAATGTTTTGAACATAAAATACTTTGATAATTTTGGTTGCATAAATTTTATATAATTTTAGTTTGAATAATACTAGAGGTTTATAAAAGTTTTTGAGTTGATTCCTTTTGCTATTGGAGTTTTATAAAAGCTTTTTAGTTGATACTTTTTGCTATTGAAGGATATTATAGTTTTGTTTTAGTTGATCATAACAGAATATTTTAATTGATTATTTTTAGTTCATTCTTTTTGCTTTTAGTTCATTCTTTTTGCTATAATTTCATTATTTGAGATAAATGACCCTTAAATTGAAAACACTACAAATGAACTCTGAAAAGGTTGAAAGTTGGCATGGTATCATCATTTCACCCACATAGCATGTGCTAAAAAGTTGAGAGGGTTACGGCAAAAAATGGATGCACTTCGTGTGCAAAATGGACAATCTCTTTCGAAGTATCAGTGTTTTGGACGGAAACTCATCTGTTACGAAGGGATTTCATTTGTTGAAATGTGACTGCAGTGATATTCTACATCGAAGGCATCATCATAATAGTTTTTGATAGAAAGTCTTCACTTTTTCTTTGATTGTGTTCTTTGCTTATTGCGCCGTAACCATGGATAATCTTCATCGTTTAACAGGATGCTTGGGTCAGCCTTGACTTTGAAGGGAGGAATTTCTTGAAACTTTTCATAATATTCAGACACGTCTGTCTTGCCCTCCAATCCCACGATGTCTCTTTTTCATGAAAGAACTATGTGGCACTTTGGCTCATTGTATGATGTATCCGCTTCCTTGTCTTTTCTTTTTCTCGGTTTGGTAGACATGTCCTTCACATAGAAAACCTGCGCCACATCTTTGGCTAGGACGAATGGCTCGTTTGTGTACCCCAGATTGTTCAGATCCACTGATGCCATTCCGTACAGTGGGTCTACCTGTACCCCGCCTCCTGACAGATTGACCCATTTGCACTTAAACAAAGGGACCTTAATATCATTTCCATAGTCAAGTTCCCATATGTCCACTATGTAACCATAATATGTGTCCTTTCCCCTCTTGGTTGCTGCATCAAAGCGGACACCACTGTTTTGGTTGATGCTCTTTTGATCTTGGGCGGTCGTGTAAAATGCATTACCATTTATCTCATACCCTTTGTAGGTCATTACAGTCGAAGATGGTTCCCTCGCCAACGAGTACAGGTCATTGGAAACAGTGTTGTCACACCTGAGACGTGTTTGGAACCAACTGCCAAAACTCCTGATGTGTCCACATGTAATCCAGTCCTCACACTAGTCCGGGTGTTTGGAGCGCAGAATGTTCTTGTGTTCATCGACATACTGGGTCACCAAGGTAGAATTCTGTAGAACCGTGTAGTGTGCTTGAGACCAAGAATGCCCGTCCCTACATACTATTGAGTCCCCTCCTAGCATGCCTTTTCCAGCTAGTCTCCCCTCATACCGCGATTGAGGGAGACCTATCTTCTTAAGGTCAGGAATGAAGTCAACACAAAACCCAATGACATCCTCTGTTTGATGGCCCATGGAGATGCTTCCTTCTGGCCTAGCGCGGTTACAGACATATTTCCTTAGGACTCCCATGAACCTCTCAAAGGGGAACATACTGTGTAGAAATACAGGACCCGGAATGACAATCTCGTCGACTAGATGAACTAGGACGTGCGTCATGATATTGAAGAAGGATGGTGGGAACACCAGCTCGAAACTGACACGACATTGCGCCACATCACTCCTTAACCTTGGTAGGATTTCTGGATCGATCACCTTCTGAGAGATTGCATTGAGGAATGAACATAGCATCACAGGGGCTAATCGAACGTTTTCCGGTAGTAGCCCCCTCAATGCAACCGGAAGCAGTTGCGTCATAATCACGTGGCAGTCATGAGACTTTAGGTTCTGGAATTTTTTCTCTGCCATATCTATTATTCCTTTTGTATTCGACGAGTAGCCAGACAGGACCTTCATACTGAGCAGGCATTCAAGGAAGATTTCCTTCTCTTCTTTGGTAAGAGCGTAGCTGGCAGGACCTTCATACTGCTTTGGAGGCAAGCCCTATTTTTCGTGCAAATGTTGCAGGTCCTCCCGTGCCTCCGCTGTATCTTTTGTCTTCCCGTAAACGCCCAAGAAGCCTAGCAAGTTCACGCAAAGGTTCTTCGTCACGTGCATCACGTCGATCGAAGAGCGGACCTCTAGGTCTTTCCAGTAGGGTAGGTTCCAAAATATAGATTTCTTCTTCCACATGGGTGCGTGTCCCTCAGCGTCATTCGGAACAGATAGTCAAGGAGGAAGGTTGCTTAGGGCCTTGGATGAGAACTGGCATCATAATGAACTTCCGCTTCATGCACAGCCAAGGAGGAAGGTTATAGATACATAGAGTCACGGGCCAGGTGCTGTGATTGCTGCTCTGCTCCCCGAAAGGATTAATGCCATCTGCACTTAAACCAAACCATACGTTCCTTGCGTCACCTGCAAACTCCTCCCAGTACTTTCTCTCGATTTTTCTCCACTGCGACCCGTCAGCGGGTGCTCTCAACTTCCTGTCTTTCTTACGGTCATCTCTGTGCCATCGCATCGACTTGGCATGCTCTTTGTTTCTGAACAAGCGTCTCAACCGTGGTACTATAGGAGCATACCACATCACCTTGGCAGGAACCCTCTTCCGGGGGAGCTCGCCGTCAACATCACCAGGGTCATCTCATCTGATCTTATACCGCAATGCACCGCATACCGGGCATGCGTTCAAATCCTTGTACGCACCACGGTATAGGATGCAGTCATTAGGGAATGCATGTATCTTCTGCACCTCCAATCCTAGAGGGCAAACAACCTTCTTTGCTGCATACGTACTGTCGGGAAATTCGTTATCCTTTGGAAGCTTCGTCTTCAATATTTTCAGTAGCTTCTCAAATCCTTTGTCAGGCACAGCATTCTCTGCCTTCCACTGCAACAATTTCAGTACGGTACCGAGCTTTGTGTTGCCATCTTCGCAATTGGGGTACAAACCTTTTTTGTGATCCTCTAGCATGCGATCGAACTTCACCTTCTCCTTTTGACTTTCACACTGACTCCTTGCATCAACAATGACCCGAAGGAGATCATCATCGGGCACATCATCTGGTTCCTCTTGATCTTCAACAGCTTCCCCCGTTGCAGCATCACCGTATTCGGGGGGCACATAGTTCTCATCGTCCTCTTCTTCTTCGTTGTCTTCCATCATAACCCCTATTTCTCCGTGATTGGTCCAAACATTATAGTGTCGCATGAAACCCTTATAAAGAAGGTGGGTGTGAATGATTTTCGAGTTAGAGTAAGACTTCGTATTCCCACATATAGGGCATGGACAAAACATAAAACCATTCTGCTTGTTTGCCTCAGCCACTTCCAGAAAATCATGCACGCCCTTAATGTACTCTGAGGTGTGTTTGTCACCATACATCCATTGCCGGTTCATCTGCGTGCATTATATATAATTAATTGTGTCAAAAAACATTACAAAACATCATGAGTAGATAATTAAGAGACCAAATTAATAGAAGTTCATCATCACATTAAAACCAAAGTACATACATAGTTCTCATCTAACAACATATAGCTCTCCAGAGCATCTAATTAATTAAACCATACATTGAAACTATGTAAAACATTTCAATGCCAAAACAAATGCGATCATAATCGCAACCAAGGTAACAATTGATCCACCGGCATAATGATACCAAGCCTCGGTATGAATGGCATATTTTCTTATCTTTCTAATCTTCAAGCGCATTGCATCCATCGTGATCTTGTGATCATCGACGACATCCACAACATGCAACTCCAATATCATCTTCTCCTCCTCAAATTTTTTTAGTTTTTCCTTCAAGAAATTGTTTTCTTCTTCAACTAAATTTAACCTCTTGACAATAGGGTCGGTTGGAATTTCCGGTTCACATACCTCCTAGATAAATAAAATCTATGTCACGTTGGTCGGCATAATTATCATGAACAATAAATGAACCAAATAGCTATAAAGATAATATATACCACATCCAAATCATAGACAGGACGAGGGCCGACGGGGGCGGATACCAAAACCATCGCACTAAATAATAAGAAGCAATAATAAAAGTCAGAAAATTATACAAGTATCTATATAAACATACAAGTAAGAATTTTTTCCTTTGAGAAAGAAGATAAGAACAAGAGGCTCACCATGGTGGTGCCTGCGACGAGATCGGCGCGGGCGATCGACGGCGGTGAAGATGGGGACGGGATGTGACGGACCGCTAAACCTAGACAAATATTGAGGAAAATGGAGTTTGGAGGTCGAGCTTGGAGAGGAGAAAGCTTAACTAGTGTGGCTCGGGCATTCCATCGAACACCTCGTGTGCATAGGAGGTGAGCTACAGCACCACAAAGCTCTCCCCTCGCCGGCCAGGAAAAACAGAGCAGTGGGAGTATATATAGGCAACTCATTGGTCCCGGTTTGTGGCATGAACCGGGACTAAAGGTCACCCTTTCGTCCCGGTTCATGCCACGAACCGGGCCCAATGGTGGTGGGCTAGGAGCGAGGCCCTTTGGTCCCGGTTCGTCCCACCAACCGGGACCAAAGGGGCCAGACGAACCGGGACCAATGCCCCACGAGGCCCGGCAGGCCCCTGGCCTCACGAACCGGGACCAATGGGCCCATGGGTCCCCGTTCGTGACTGAACCAGGACTAATGGGCTTATCTGGCCCGAACGTATGCCCTGTTTTCTACTAGTGCTAGTTGGTTTGATGAGTACAATTTATCATCCAACCCTAGTTTTTTAAATCATTCATCTAATTACGTGCAAGCGCCAGTTCAATATACTTGTCCGAGCATACCGATGGATCAGAGATTGGCAATGCTACTACTAGTTAATAAGCCAATTACTCGCAACCTTGTATGGTACACCTCACATTAATAATATTTCTTCTTCTTACACAACTATAGATGTTTATAATTCGGCTCCACATGGTGGAGATAACCGAATAGGCGAAAATTATACAGGCGCATATGTGCCTTTACATAATATTGTAGCATGTAATGCATCCTCTACACAATTGTAAAACTTAAGTAGCACTCACGAATCATTGCCGAATGAGTCTGAAATTATTATGCAACAATACCTTACAGATGTGGTTGTGGCTGCATTAAAAAAGAGCTTGGCACAAAATAAGAGGATTGGTGCTCTTTTCCTTGAACAAGATGAAAAGGGTTTGTTGCCTTGAACAACACGCGAAAAGACGTCGGTAACTAGCAAACTCATAAAACTAAATCTATGTGTAGGTGAAGAAAAAAGTAAAAAGCCAAAAATTGATTAGATCTACGATCGGCAAAGTATAACAAAAATCTAATACCCTGCCAATTTCTGCGAGAATTTAGAGTATTAATATTTTATATATGTGAATCATTTATAGTACTTGAAGTTTAGAAAATAATGAAAACATTTGTGGTGCGTTGTGGCCTTCTCGACATGGTTGTAATATTTTTTGGCTTCAACATGAATAATAAATTGATAATAAAGAATCAAATCTAAACTATCCAAAAAAACATATTTTTATTCATGCAGATTCATGCACTGAATCATCATGAATTGAGAGTATTCTTCTTGACTACAATCGAAGTTCATCAACCTAGTTATCACTAGTTCATGATTTAAGCAACATCGCACCTAATTCTAGAAGATGGAAGAGTAGTTCCTGAGATTCTTTCATGTGTGGTTAACACTGTCCTGCATGCCACGAAAAAACATCATTATTGAAGTGGTTAAACTTGTACAGATAACCTAGTGAGAAATGAAACATGCGAGCGAAGGACTAATAAGATGACTCAAAAGAATTTTCAGCTATATCCATCTTTGCAAATCATACAAATAAAAATTGCATTAAAGGAAGTAGAAATTGTCAGTTTAGTATATAGCTAATATTTTTGAGGAAATACATTGCATGGAGAAATCTGCATCGTTACCGTTCCAACCGCTGTCAGTGTACAAAAGTAGGGGCTCTCCTTTTAACCCCTTTACTGGTACACGGGCAGTCGGAGCCACGCGCCACGGCCGCACTTGGCAAGGCAGGGGAGGTGAACCGAGGTGGAACCAAAGCACAAGACAGGCGAGACGACGCCAAGGCCAAGACCACAAAGAGCAGATGGACGAAGTAGGTTTCCCCGGCAAGACTCTTGCCGGGGCAGCCTCAGCAGCCACGTTGAGCACCTCCATGGCGGTATGCAAATCTTTGTGAAGACAAGAACAACACTCTTAATCAGAAGAGTGGAAGACGGCGAGCCTCGGTGAGATCCTTGCCGAGGAAGCCCACAAGACCCCCGGTAAGATCCTTGCCGGGGACGACCGCAACGCCACGGCAAGACCCTTGCCGGAGCCCCGACAGGTCCCTTGCCGAGGGCATCCGCGAGGCTGCAGCCAGGCCCGCACCCGCCAAGCTTTTCGCCACCAGTCCCATGCAGCTGCCAGCCCACCAGGCGGGTAGGCACCTGCGTGTCGACGCAGAGCTCCTCCGCCAACTCAGCACGTGCCTATGTGGTGGCATGCAGATCTTCCTGAAGGCTCCACCACCGCGCCACTTCAGGTGGTTGCCTGCCTCCTTGGCGCCACCGTCTTGCTGGCCCAGGCGCATGTCGAGACGGGGCGAAGCGGCGGTAAAGTGGAGGGGACTCATCAGGGGCGCATTTAATGCGATTTGTCCCGTAATTGCTAGCGATAAGCTTAACCACAGTACCCCGATGCCACCTCCTGGTGCCACTGTGGCGATTCCTTTGCCTATAAAAGGAGACCCAGGGCATCTAGGAGAAGGATTCGGACTCTTGGACAAGTTACGCTCCTTGTAGCTAGTTCGAGCTCCTCAAGAACACATATATACATCCACCAAAGAAGGACTAGGGTATTACGCATCTCTGTGGCCCGACCCTGGGTAAACGACCCTTGTGCTGACTGTTGATCCTGCTCTTCTCACAACCCCGCGCCCCTGCAACCGTAGTAGGGATTCCAGTGATCCCGTAGGTGTCGTTTCCCACCGACATCTTTGGCGCACCTGGTAGGGGTCGCGGTCATGAGAATCTGGGTTAGTAGTTAGCCTAGCAGTTCCTCGTTGCCATGGCTCCGAAGAAGGAGGCGGCCAGGAGAAAAAGACGCCACCTGCGAACGCGAAAGACGCCAGCGCGACAACAGAAAAGCTAAGTCATGCGAAACCTTAAACATTTTCCTTTTTATATATGAGGTTATTGTCCTCGAAGGTCTTGCACGTAAAGGGGCCCTTCCGCGATTGGCAACACCCTTGTTCTGTTTCGAGTCCGCTCAACAGCTCAAGCGGCCGCGTCGAGAGTGGCGGGGTAGACTTCCGCAATCGGCAACGCTCTCGATTCTGACTCCAGTCAAGCTCGAAAGTTCGAGCGGCTGCATTGAGAGCGGCAAGGTGGTTCGCCCGGCAGCACGCACACCCGGCAGGCCTTTGGGGATCCGTCCTCAAGGTGCCGCCCTAGGTTTACGTGCTGGCAAGCCTACCCAATTAGCGTAGGGTGAACCTACAAAGGGAAGATCAAACAGGAAAATAACATGCATAATATCAAGAGTACTGCAGAGTTATGTTACATCAAATTGTTGCTGCGGTTCTAACTAAAGATATGAATTGTCTTGGTCATGGACCCGCAGCGGCAACAAGGAACGGGGCGCCTATTCCCGGCGCTGGCCCTCCACCCTCAGGATTCCGCCGAAGCGGCTGATGACGGGCTCGATGTGCTCCTCGATCCCAGAGAGGTCCGCATCGCCCGGCAAGCTGTCCAGCGCGGCGTCGAAGTCGAGGTCGGGGTTCCAGAAAGCCAGCTTGGTGAGGACCTTGGTCATGGCGCCCCGGCAGATTAGCCGGGACTCGTCGGCCAAGGAGCTCGCCCAATTAGACTTGAGCTGCTCCAGAGCCCCGAGAACAACTTCGAAGAACAGGGTCAGCTTGGCGTTGGTGGTCCCGCTGCGCTCTGGGGCGTACCTCGCATTTGGCATCCCCATGGTAGCCAGCTGAGTGGTGATCCTACCGGCGACGTCCTCGAGGCGGCCGATCCAGCGGTTCTGGCCATCCACGAAATCCTTGTGGGTGGCGGCCTCGACCTTCCGCAGTTGCTTCTCGGTCTCCAGCTCCTTGGCCAGGGTTCCTTCCCGGGCCTTGGCCCCCGAGAACATCCCCTCAAGGGCCTCCAGCTTCAGCTTCAGGTCCTTGACGGAGTCATTAGCCTTGGAGAGCTGCTCGGCCTTGCCAAGGACGGCGCCTTGCGCCTCCGTCAGGGCAGCATTGAGCGTGTCCTTCTCCTCAGCCAACTTCAGGGTCTGGTCCTTCAGCCTGTCCCGCTCCACCTCCAGCTCCTTCACCTTGCTGGCGTGAACTAGAGCCTGGGCATCCAGCGCCTCCCTGTGCCTATACTCCAGCTCTTGAGTCCGCTGCGCGACAAGCTTCTCCACCTCCTCGACCTTGGCGCAGAGTTTGGCGTCAAGATCCGCCTCGCGTTTGGCGAGGTCCTCCTCCTGGGAGTTCAGTGCAGCCCCGTGCTGGGTCTGGGCGGCCTCAGCGGCGGCGGCCAAGTCCTTCGCCGCTTCTTGGGCCTTCTCGACGTCGGCCAGCTTCATGGTGAGCTCCACATCACGCTTGGCCAGCTCGCCCTGGGCGGCCTTCTGCTCGTCACGAGCCTGGCGGAACCAGTCCTGCCTCGCGGCGACGTGCCGCTGGAGGTCCGCCTCCGCCTTCTCAGCCAGTGCCATCCTAGACCTAGCCTTGTCCAAGCAGGCACGGTGGAGCGCCTGGAGCTTCCGGAAGCTAGCGCCCATGGCCTGGAGCAGCCGCTCCTCCTGGGAGCCGTCGCCACCAACGCTCGGCTCGTCGACGACCTCGAGCCCGGCGGCGGCAAGCACCTCATCGTCAAGCACCTCTCCCTCGACCGGTGTCCTGGTGCTCGACGCGCCTGGGAGGTGGACGAACAAGTCGTCACTCACCCTCAGGTACTTGCCGGAGCCGGGACCAGCAGAGGAAGAAGGCTGGTCGTCAGCCACCTCCTCCTCCTCCTCGACAGCGGCCTTGCCAAACCCCTCGACAGGCCCCTTGCCGGCCTCCTCAGTGGTGGCCTTGTCGGCCTCCCCGGCAGGCCCCTCTGCGGCGTCCTCAGCAGCGCCCTTGGCGGCCGCCTCGGCGGCAATCTTCTCGGCGTCCACCTCGGCGGCCTTGGTGACGTCCTCAAAATGCCGTCCACGTTCTATGGGTTCACTGAGGAGGGATCTGGACACAGAAGAAGGGAGTGAGGCAAGATATAGACCAAGAACAAGAAGGGAAAAAGCAGCGACGAAAGGCGAACAACTTACTAGTCCCAGGCTGGGAAACAGAAGTCCCATCTCCACCAACATTTGACGCCGAGGCGAAGCCGCCAGCGCCCAAGTTCTCCTCCTCCTCCTCCATGTGCGTGGGCTCGACGCTTGGCGCCCTTGCCGGAGACGCCCCTAGGGGTGGCGTGGTCGATGGGGGTAGCGTGCTGGGAGTAGCCCTCTGCGGCTCCTCCTGCTGCTGCTCTCCTCCTGTGCACCCGGCATGGTCAGCACCAGAGTGTCAAACCCCTAACACATGTCGACGAGGGGAGAGTAATGAACTTACGCTGCGGGCTGTGCCGGGGGCTGATGTCTGGGCTGCTCAGCACCACCAGTGGCGCCCTTGAAGTACCAGCCGGGGGCTGGCCGCCCGCCGAGGCCTTGGCCCTCATCACTCTCTGGGCCAGCGTCTCGACGTCCCTGCAAAGACGAAGACAAGTTAAGACAAGCGGTACAGATCGAGGGGACGGAGATGACGGGAAGAGTGGGATGCTTACTCATCGTCCACCTCCTCCTCTGTTGCCTTCCACTTCCTCCTCGGGCTGAGGGATCCGAAGTCGAAGGCGAGCCCTGCGCCGGCGTCCGCCGGGGGAGGAGTGGAAGGCAGGGTTTGCGCGCACTTGGATGAAGAGGAAGCAGATGCTTTCTTCTTCGCCACCGCGGCCTTCACCACCTTCCTCGCTGTCGCGACTCTCATCTGGCGCGCGGACTCCTCCAGAGATTTTGGCTGCCGCGCGGCCTTGGCGGGGCGGACCGGCTCGCCAGAATGGCCCGCCGCAGGACTCGCTCCCTTGCCGGAGCTGAAGGGTCGACGGCCTCAGCCTCCTCCTTCGACGACGACTCGTCGGCCACATCCTCAACCAAAGGAGCCTCGGCGCCGGCGCTGCTGACCTCCCCCGCGGCCGCCGCCCACCGGGCGAGCTCCTCCTCTTCCGCGGCTGCCGCAGCCTCGTCCTCCACACCGTCGGCGCTGCCGGCCTCCTCGACAAGCTTCGGCTCCATCGCCCTGGCAGCGATGTAGTCCAACTCCGCCTGGGTGGTGTCCTAGACGACCAGCCGCTCGGCGTCGGCATTGACGTATCCCTCGTGCAGGGTGTCGAAGAACTGCTACACCTCGATGTCCTCCGGCTCGACCCAGCTCGGGTCGGGGCCATGCGCGTTGCAGTCCAGCATCATGGTGATGATGTCGTTCCGGCGTGAATTATTGCACAGCGGGACCACTCCCGCCGGTAGCTTGAACAGGGGCCCCTTGGTGGCCTTGCCGGCCTTCACGGCAGCCCTCGCGGCCTTGTCGGTCCACTCGACCTCGCCTCACTGTCCACATCGAGCTGGAAGAGCCGCTGACAGAAATGAGCGTGCCCCATCACCGTGAAGTTGTGGTCGAGGCCGGGGTGAAGCCGCATGATGTCGGCAGGGTTCGTGAAGAGCCAGGCCAGCCTGACCTTGTTATGCAGCGGAGCAATCCGACGGCGGATAAAATCCTCCCCGATCATCTCAAGGGTGAGCCCGGCCCTGGTAAGGCGAAGGATCCTGGTGGTGGGGACCATGAGCTTCGTGTCGTCGGCATCAAGGTCGGTCTAGTCGTTCTGGCGAACCGGCGGCGCGTCGCGGACCCGGCAAAAGGCCGGCGGGTCCTTCTCTTCGATCCAGCACCACCGGCCCCGCCATTCTTCCCACCTCTCCTTCGTGGCGCCCTCCGGGTATGCCCCCTTGGACCTCGGGATCCAGGTGACGCAACCAGAGATGGCGTCGCCCTTTTGGATTCGAGGGGAGAAGTAATGACGAAAGAGCGCCGTGTTGGGGTGCACCCCGGCGAAGCCCTCACAGAGGTGCACGAAAAGGGCCATACATGCCACCGCATTCAGAGTAAAATCCAGAAGGCGGAAGCCATAGGTGTGCATGACATCGCAGAAGAAATCGGAGGAGGGGGACAGAGCCCGCAGGAGAAGTAATCAACAAAGAAGGGGTACCGATTTGAGGCAGCCTCAGGGCGGTTTGCAGGGCTGACGCGCGTGGCTGGATTCCCCGTCTTCTCTCCCCCCGTCTTCACCCCCCACAGGGGCTTGAAGGCCTCCCGGAGCTCGAACACGTCGACGGTCGAGGGGAAGTAGGCGAGCTGCGTCCGCAGCACCACCAACGCACTCTCCGGCGGCTCCGTCGCACCAGCGTCCTTGGCCACTCCCTTGCCCTTGGTGGATTTGGGCGCCATGGCGGCTAGGGAGGTGGGCGAGAGACAGAGGGCAGCGGAAACGCAACGACGGCGAGCGAAGACGAAGCTTAGGGAGGAAGGAGAAGGGGGCGGCGGCCCTAAGATCGAAAGAAGACGCGGAAGGGGTAAAGTGAGCAGCGCGCCCGCGGTTATTCCTTTTTTACGGGGAAGGCGCAGGCCGCCTCCTTTCCCATTAACTACGACGTGACGCATGCGTGCGGGAACCGCCCCACGCATGCCCCCCACGTCACGCACGACCCCCACGTCACGCGTTCAACGCGGGTCGTGGGGAAGCACAGCGGATGGAGAGTTTTACCACGGTAAAAGCCACCCCGCCTGCCCGCGCACCGTTTTGGTCCTGGCCCAACAATGCGTTGCGCTTATGTGTGGCCCAGGCCCGGGGGCTCCTGTCGGTGTACAAAAGTAGGGGCTCTCCTTTTGACCCCTTTACTGGTACATGGGCAGTCAGAGCCACGCGCCATGGCCGCACTTGGCAAGGCAGGGGAGGTGAACCGAGGTGGAACCAAAGCACAAGACAGGCGAGACGACACCAAGGCCAAGACCACAGAGAGCAGATGGACGAAGCAGGTTTCCCCAGCAAGACTCTTGCCGGGGCAGCCTCAGCAGCCCCGGCAAGACCCTTGCCGGGGCGGCTCGCCCACACCGACGGAGTGAGCCACCCTTGAGCCCATAGTCTCCAACGCCATCAACCACGTTGGGCCAGGGCTTGGGAGGCACCTCCATGGCGGTATGCAGATCTTTGTGAAGACAAGAACAACACTCTTAATCAGAAGAGTGGAAGACGGCGAGCCTCGGTGAGATCCTTGCCGAGGAAGCCCACAAGACCCCCGGCAGGATCCTTGCGGGGCACGACCGCAACGCCATGGCAAGACCCTTGCCGGGGCCCCGGCATGGCCCTTGCCGCGGGCATCCGCGAGGCCGCAGCCAGGCCCGCACCCGCCAAGCTTTTCGCCACCAGTCCCATGCAGCTGCCAGCCCACCAGCCGGGCAGGCACCTGCGTGTCGACGCAGAGCTCCTCTGCCACCTCAGCTGCTTGCCTGCCTACATGGCGCCACCGCCTTGCTGGCCCAGGCGCGTGTCGAGACAGGGCGAAGCGGCGGTAAAGTGGAGGGGACACGTCAGGGGCGCATTTAATTCGCTTTGTCCCGTAATAGCTAGCGATAAGCTTAACCACACTACCCCGATGCCACCTCCTGGTGCCACTGTGGCGATCCCTTTGTCTATAAAAGGAGACCCAGGACATCCAGGGGAAGGATTCGGACTCTTGGACAAGTTACGCTCCTTGTAGCTAGTTCGAGCTCCTCAAGAACACAGATATACATCCACCAAAGCAGGACTAGGGTATTACGCATTTCTGCGGCCCGAACCTGGGTAAACGACCCTTCTGCTGACTGTTGATCCTGCTCTTCTCACAACTCCGCGCCCCTGCAACCGTAGTAGGGATTCTAGTGATCCCATAGGTGTCGTTTCCCACCAACAACCGCAGGGGAATGTTGAGTATTATGATTAGTTAGGAAATACGAGATAGAGCAGGATATGTTCTGGCTTGTCTTGTACTCCAAATTAATCATGTACTCCTATATATATATGCCCACAAGGCTCAAACCATAAACAACGATTGCACCAATCTCTCTCTGTCCCTTCTAATAAGCCTGATGGCCCCTGCCGCCACCATGAGAAGGACACCGCAACTACCTGTTGCGGCTTCTATGCAGGGTTATCTAGTCAGGAGTGGACACTGCGACATCCTAAGCTAGGTAATGTCGCCCAGCTGTGAAGGACCCCGTGCCAGCCCGGCCATGGATCTGATCCGCGGAGGCACCACCCCATCCTCGGAAGAGGTGCCCGTCCGAGAGAGAGCATGCGCCCGAGGAGAATGAGTGCAGTGTGATGTCACCAAGCCGAAGCCAGAGCCGCCGATGCTTAGTAGATGCTCGAGCGTGCACAACAGGCGGGCCATGGGACAGTCACTAGTAGAAAAAGGGTCTAATGTTTAGCTCATTAGTCCCGGTTTGTATTTGAGCCGGCACTAATGTGACCATTAGTGTCGGTTCCAACGGCTAGGCAGGCCGCTCTCAGTAGTACCGGTTCGTGATGAACCTTTAGCACCGGTTCGTGCCACGTACCGGTACTAAAAAGAGTGGTGGTAGAATGTTTTCAGACTGGGGCCCCTCCAGCACCTTTAGTACCGGTTCGTGCCACGAACCGGTAGTAAAGGTCATCCTATATACACCCTTCGTCCACCCGTGGTCGAGCTCGCTCTGTTCTTCACCTTTCTCCTCTCCTCTCTGTTCTTCCCCTTTCCCCTCTCCTCTCTGTTCATCACCTCTTCCTCGAGCTCATCACACATTTTGCCCAAATTTTGTCAAGATTTGAAGGCCCCCATCCATTCAAGCGATCACAAAGGTTAGCAACTTTGTCCTTTCATCTCTCATTGCTAGATTAGCTCTTGCAATGCTTTATATAGGATTAATTTGTGGGTTTTAGTAATTTGGGAGGAATTATATGTGGTAGTTTATTTGATTTATATGCAATTTGAGCTCAAAATAACTTTTAGTTTGCATATGTAGGTGTGGTTTACTTAGTGCTTCCCATCTCCGTTGTAACCACCGTCGATCATCCGCCCCGACCCGCCGCCGGCACCACCTAGTTCAGCTCCAGGCAACCCAGCCGCGGGAGCTGCTCCCTGCGGGATGTATGACATGATGCAGGAGCACCGCGCCTTATCTACCACCAAGCAACATCCACCTGTAGTAGATCGCGAGCATCCGCTAGACCCGCATGGCGACGTGTCCGATCATGCCGACCATGGAAGGGACTAGATGGGGAATAGACAAGACGAGAAGGCAGACGTTATGAGGAGGCCCGCTTCCACCGGCAAGCCGACGTGGGAGGCCACAGCCAGGGGCGGCGATGAGGGCTGACGAACGACGTAGTAAAGGTATGTGCGGCGGGGATGCCTCCGGTCTCGCCCAAGGGCGAGCCGCAAGGTGGCTAGTGTCCGTGTTAAGATATATAAAGAACGGAGAGGAGATATGAATTCCTGTTTAAGAAGCGACAGATACACGATTGTATGAACAAGGGATATGGCTACAATGCCGAACAAGGTTAGCAACGATGGCCTTCATATGTATCGAGGCAGAGGTCGGCGACAACTACGAGCCAGCACTCCTCTAAGCCGCAGCTTAGGGGGTAAGTGTTGGCCAAATAAGTCGTGCCTATGGCGAGGATGCACTACTAGGGCAAACCTTATCCACAGAATCTTAGCAGCAGCGCGGTTTAGGGGGAGGCGCTACTGCTAATTAGCAGTAGCGCGGAAAAAAACAAGCGCTACTGCTACTCACTTAGTAGTAGGGCGGCTCGGTGGAACCACGCTGCTACAAAAATTGACCGACAATTCCGCCACCCTAGGTTTAGCAGTAGCGCGGTCTTGCTAACTGCGCTACTGATAAAGTTATAGTAGTAGCGCGCTTTCTTTGGTGGCGCTACTGCTAATTTTGAAACTGGCCACATGGCCGGCCCCTCATAGCAGTAGCGCGTGTGCCGTAAGTGCGCTGCTGCTATGTTGTTAGAAGTAGCACCGTTTAGGACCAGCACTACTGTTAAGCCGCAGCATATACCACCTTTTCCCTCCCCCTCCCCCTCCCCCATCCTATCTTCCTCACTTTCCCCTACCTCCCACCTCCTCTCTCCCTCACATTGCTTCTTCCTCACTACTTCTCCCCCCATCACTCTCCTTCTATCTACCTTTCTCTCTCTTTATTACTTCTAGCTAACTTACACAACCTCCATTAATGCATCTCCTTTCTCGTTTTCCTTCCCCCTCCACTAGTTGAAGTTGTCTCCTCCCAAATTAGCTAGCTAGGTAGATATAGCATTTAGTGAAGTGACCTATGTACCCCCTAACTAGATCTAGCCTTGTCAAGAAGAGCTTTATCCACTTTTGATCTCCCTACTGCATCATCATCTCCACCGTTTGCTCGATCTCGAGATAGAGGTGATTAAAAATTTATGCTTTTGCAAGAATTGAAATATGTGTATGAGTGTGCGATATGACATAATCGGGCGATATGATAGAAATTGTGTGTGTGGCATGAGTTGACGCCGAATTGTGCTTGTGAGTTGCCTATGTTTTGCCGAAATGTCGATTTATTTCCATTTCGGCGAATTCCGGGAAAACTCTAGATCTATATGTCCTATTTTTAGGGAAGGTCATGCCGAATTTTTGCATGACTTTGATGCATGCACACATTTTTATAGTCAAATTCTTTATTATTACCATGCAGGTGTTCACGATGGTCAGTGGATCGATGGTTGACAGGTGGTTGTGGTCGGCGGTGCAGGACATGAAAGAAAATAACTTGACAGAGGTTTTATGTCCGTGTCGAAGATGCAAAGAAATAGTTTGGCTCGACCACTATGACGATGGTCATGTCGAAGCACACCTGCTCATGGCTAGTTTCATGCATGGCTATACTCGGTGGATAATTGAAGATGAGGATGATGATGTTGAGGACGCCGACGGGGCAGGCAATGACGACACGGGGCAAAACAAAGAGATGATCGATAATGGTGGCGGGGAAGAGGCCGGACATGGCGGCGGAGAAGGGGCCGCACATGGCGGAGGAGAAGGGGCCGTACATGGCGGCGGAGAGAACGTGGACTCCACGCTGCAGAGTTCGTCGGTACTAAGTTCAATCGTGCGGGACCCTCATGTTCAAGCACTGCTTCACAAGGAGACGAGTACTGAGAGAGATGCTTCTAGAGAGGAGTCTAACCTGTAGCAACTGGTGGTAGACTCGAACACTCCATTGTATGATGGTTGCAATCCTGAGGTGACCCTCTTGAGTTTCACGCTCCAACTCCTGAAGACCAAGGCTAAAAACAAATGGACCGACACTAGCCTTGATGAGCATCTCAAATACCTAAAGGATGTTCTTCCCGTGGGGAATCTATGTCCTACTAGTGTGGATGAGGCAAAGCAGATCGTGTGCCCTCTTGATCTGCCGCATGTTAGATACCATGCATGCATCAACGATTGCATAATTTATCGGAAGGAGCACGCGGAAAAAACAAGCTGTCCGGTGTGCAGTGCTTCTCGATACAAGAAGGCCAGGAAGAAATCTCTCCATAATGTCGAACATGGTTAGCAACGATGGCCTTCGTATGTATCGACTTCACCGAGATGCATGGTTAGCAACGATTGGAATGCTCGTTTTGTGCCAGAAGCTTCGACTACAGATGATATTTGCAACCCAGCTTGCGACTCCCGTATATATTTTTTATCATACTTTATTTTTCTTACACAGTTATTTTCAACTCACATGAAAATGCCGCAAAGGAATGCCCATGTGGCATATTTCAGAGAGAGAGAGAGAGAGAGAGAGAGAGAGAGGGGGGGCATTGCTGATATGGCAGCCATTGGCGAAAATGAAGGAACAGTTTATTCGAGGGATCTTTGGTACAACCACAGTAACATGTTGACCCCAAAGAAGGCAAATACCTTGTTAAGCAACTGACACATGATAAATGGAAGTAAAGGAAAGAAAATACGGGGACTCTCACAAGTCATAAAGCTAATAAACGAGGAAAGATAGTCGGCACCCGGGTGAGGTGCATGTGTTGTATTCCTCTTCCTCTTTGCCATGCCTCACGGACAGTACTGACAAATCTTGAAAGCCTCAGTTTCGCAGTAGACAGCACTGAAAATAGGATTAGCGCTCCCGATGCACCACTTATACGCTGTCTGATAGCAGACGCTTGCTGACGCCGCCGTCGGCGTGGCCATTAGCAGCTGTGCAGCGAACAGGGCCAGCGTGAAAATGGCGGCCATCTTAAGCATGGAGTTGGGAGCCATTGCAAGAGCTAGCGGGCGAAGGATGTTGCGGCTTGAAGGTCTAGCCAGCAAACTGGAAGTGTTTTCTGGAAGCTTTGGTTGATGTGAGTGCTTGCCAGCAAGGCCTCCTATTTATAGGCACAAGAGTTGGTTAGTTGGTCTTCGTTTGCTATCCATGATCTCACTCGATCTCAGATGTAATAGTAATACTGGAGTATCGTGCATGAAAATGGAAGATTTTATTCCATCAATCATCCAAACCATGCGCGCGCATTTGGCATATCCCAAACCAGCTGGCTGCATCTACGATCAATTCATACTTTAGTACTTATCGGACAAAAGATAATCCTATTGTGTGCCATGCAGTGAGTTTAAAATGTACTACCAGCCTAGCACCGAGATTCAAGAAAATACGGAACCAATACAAAAACTGCAGTGTCCAAGCCTATGTTATTAAGATCCCACGACAGCATACAGCATCTTGATCCCGTATCAATTAGTACACGATCTCGCGATTTTAACGCCATTATCTTCAATATTCAGAGGTTATCCTTCAATTCTTTGTTCTTGCGGTCGCTGCACACAAGCTAGGCAGAAATAGTGAAAATTGGCTTAGAGTTCGCCCCTTGACTACAGTTTCACACGCACCTCACCTTCAACTATCAATATCAGGTAATTCTGGTCCTGGACTAGGGTCATGGAATGTAGAATAGATGGATGTGCGACAGCTTTGACGGATGCAAGGACAAACGGAAGGTTGTTAGAATTAATCCGAGGCGCACAGTTAATCTATCAAGGACCAAGCAATCACACAAGCACGACACTGACATTTGTTAACAAGTTCCTCATCATGGCTACATCTTCGGGGCCTGACTACGGGCGCTCGTCCCCGTGACACTGTCACAATAACGCATGCCGGCCACTCGGGTGCTGGCACGCGCCACCGGCTTCCCCTACGTACATGTGTTATTATGTTTGCATAGGTTACATCGCGTGTCAACCCATCCATATATGAGAGGTTTAGGATACAAGTGTCCTATTTGGACACGACTTCATATCCTATCTACACACAGTCCAAATCCAGGTCCAACTGTAACCTACCTTGTACAATAATATTCGACACAACTCTAAGAAAGGTAACAAGACATAGTGCTGGGAGATCTTTAAAATCGTGAGCACACTTTGCTAGCCCTACTTGTGGCAGTTTAAAAAGGGTTCAAAAGGGCCAACTACCTCGTCTCGATCGCGACCGTGTCGCCTCCGCAGGTGCCCAGCCGCGCCTCCGCTCCTTCCCCGCGAGCCCTCCCCCTCTCTCCTCCTCCTCCCTGCCGTCGTCGCCGGCGCCCGCCGCGGGCCTGGCCCGGGCGACGTTGGCGGCGGCGGCCCCCAGCCCTTACCTATCTAGGGTTCCTCCGGCGTGGGACGGAGCACTCCGGGCGGTGTCTTCAGGCGGCGGAGGTCCTGCGCGGTGGCGGGGTTTCCTTTCGCAGGAGGGGGCGAGCTCTGGGCGGCGGCGGCGCCGTTGGCGGCGGGGCAGGGCGGTGGCTTGGCGGGCGGCGCCCGCCCTGCCGAGATCTGGGCCCTTCGGGCCCCATCTGAGCCAGGACGGGCCGGCGACAGGCGTGGCGTTGGCGTGGCCCTCAGGAGGCGGTGGAGCGGCGATGATCGGCGTGGTGCTGGTGGCGTCGACGCCAGCCTGCTGCAGCGTTGTCGGCGGGGATCGCGGGCCCATTTCAGGCCTGGCCGTGCCGCGATATTGCTGAACCCGCGGGAAGTTGAGTTCAGATGTTAGGGGATGTAAGAGATCTTATATTGTATATATATATATGTAGCCAGTAGCGTCGGATAGATATACGAAAACTTGGTGCTCCGGGGCCCATTTCAGGCGACGGCGGCGGAGGCGCGGGCCTCCCGCACGACGGCGGTGGAGGTGGTTCCCTCCTGCTCGGCCTTGGTGCTGCTGCTCCCGTCGCTTGGATCTTCTCTCCGGTCTTCTTGGCCTAGTGGTGGTGCTCGCAGAGAGACGACGTTGGTGGCGGCGCAACAGTGATGGCGCATGGTTGGGCGGTGGTTTGGCTGGTTGGCTTCGGTTGGCCGGTGGGGTTTGGCGTGCGGGAGAAATCCTTGCCGGTTCGTCCGGCTCCGATGGGGTGACACCGGCGGGTGCCACTATCCTTCTTGGACGGTGTCGGGAGTAGCTATCCCCCACCTCCCTCCGCGTACTGGGGAAAACCGTAGGACTTGTCCAGACAGCAGCGTCGTCGGCGTCGCATTCCTTCTTGGAGGTGCTGCTTAGTTCATGGTAGATCAGAGCCTTGGGCTGTGGTGGTTTGTTTTCGGAGGGCGCAACGGTCATGGGTCTTCCGTGCTTTGTCGAGCTGCCGCTGTTGGCATTTATTTGTTTTTCTTTTCTTTGGGCTTGATGTGCTGCTCACCCCAGCATTGCGATGTGTACAATGGTGGTTTGCTTTGGAATAAAAATCGGGGGAAACCCTTTTTCGGTAAAGGGCCAACTATCAAATAATATGTAACGTCACCACATCCTTCGAACCCACAAATTTGAATTAAAGTCACACTGTTCTAACTTCAAAAGATGTCTCAGCTAAATCAAACAATTGCACCATCCATAGTTGACTTTGGAGTTTCCCCATACAAGCGCGCATGTGGCATATCACAAGCCAGCTGATTGCATCTAAGCTCAACTCATACTTTACTGCCTAGATAATCCCGGTGTGTGCCATTCACTGAATTCAAAATGTACAACCACCCAGGCGCCGAGATTCAAGAATACAAAAACAGTAGAGTACTTAGATAATTTTGGTGTGTGCCATGCAGTGAGATAAAAAATGTAATATCATCCTGACACCAAAATTCAAGAATACTGAAGCAACACAAAAACAGTAGGTTGTAAATCCTTTATAGAGATGCAACGATAACTGCTGTTACCATCCCACAAGGGCATCTCAATCCCGTATTAATTAGTACACGATCTCACAATTTACCGCCATTATCTTCAGTCATGTTTGACCGCCACCGACCCATGTGTACATATGCTTCAATATTCAGAGATGACCTGTCAGTTCTTGCTGTTACACAGCACACAAGCTAGGCCTAGCCGTCTGGTACTAACAAGAATGGGCTTCAACTGTTTGAGATGCATTTCCTTGGAAGTAGGATTTCCTGTTGAGATCGGCATTATGGATCATGAGTTCAACGACGTGTTGACACCAGCTTTTTGCGTGGCAGAAAACATGATTAAGATGGCATCAAATGAAAAAGTGTCCAATATAAAAAATCATCATGTGGTTGAAATGAACAACTTTGATGTTTGGGTCATCACTATCCGGTCTCATATCGAGGGCGAAATTGTACTCAAAATGTCAAAAATTTCCATTCAGAGTACTATTTGGCCGATTACGCCTCGAAGACAACCTCTGATGATGGAGTTTTCTACATGGATTGTCTTATCTCCTCGATATAATCGATTTAGATATATAATTCATCTCGTATGCAAAAGTTGAAGGCGATGCACTGCAGGTCGACCATTGGTAAAAGATGGCCTGGGCAATCCGACACCCGTGTGGGTGATGTCTAATGGGTCGCATGAGCGATTTGGTCCTCAAGGTGAACTCGAATGGAAACACGTTCAACACAAAAATTGTTTTTCTCGTCGAAACATTTAAATTTGCTTTTGGAACATGTTCATCCAAGGTCAGTTGTGGCCTGTGAGACCCAAAAACCGAATTGATGTCTTTGATTTACCTTAATCCGTGTTCAAGTAATTTTGAAAAGATTTGGATGGGATATGGAGTCATTTACTTGTACGGCAAGTTCAGCCGCACCATAAATAGATGAGAGGTAATGGCCGATTGAAAAACACATAATCGAGCAAATCAATCTACTAATTTTGCTTCTTCATCTACTTTTTATCTCTCTCCCTTGTATCTTTCTTGTCGTCCTTCGTCGTTATTCAAGATTGGGGGGCAGCAAATCTGCAAGGGCTTAGGGGTGATCAGGTCTACCTAGCACAGCCCATAGCTGTTGCAAACCCTGATGGGATCCCTCCCAAGTGTGTGGGGTTTCGGGTCTACAAAGCGCCTGTCGGGTTGCTTGTGTACCGCGCTTCCGGTCGGGTCTCCTTCAACATGAGCCGTGGCGCATCACCCCCATTGTCGAGGATACACAATGACGTGTTCGTGTGTGAACACACATTCTGGCGACTCCGCCCGGGACGAAACTTCAAACGTTCGACAGCCCGTTCTTGCTGGTCATCAACAGTTCGCTATCAAGAAAAATAATAAGAATGCGCAATCCCTGTGTAGATGCAATTAATTAATCTGGTGTCACTAGTTGGTTCAATGAGACAATCTATCATCCAACCCTAGTTTTTTCAATCATCCATCTAATTACGTGCAAGCACCGGTTCAATATACTAGTCCGAGCATACTGATGGATCAGAGATTGGCCATGCTACTACTAGTTATTAAGCCAATTACTCGCAACCTTGTATGGTACACCTCACATTAATAATTTTTCTTCATCTTACACAACTATAGATGTTTATAATTCGGCTCCACATGGTGGAGATAACCGACTAGGCAAAAATTATACATGCGCACATGTGCCTTTACATAATATTGTAGCATGTAATGCATCCTCTACACAGTTGTAAAACTTAAGCAGCATTCACGAATCATGGCCGAATGAGTCTGAAATTATTATGCAGCAATACCTTAAAGATGTGGTTGTGGCTTAATTATTATGCAGCAATACCTTAAAGTCTGAAATTATTATCAAGAAAAATAATAAGAATGCGCAATCCCTGTGTAGATGCACTTAATTAATATGGTGTCACTACACTAGTAGAAAAAGGGCCATTCGAACCGGTTCGTGAGGGCCATTTGTCCCGGTTCCCGAACGGGGACTAAAGGGTCGTAACTAAAGCCCTCTACCTTTAGTCCCGGTTCGATCGGGAACCGGGACATATGGGGCTCCACGTGGCCGGAGCGGCTTGCCCACGTAGGGGGACCTTTTGTCCTGGTTGGTGCCACCAACCGGGACCAAAGGGCTTCCACGCGTCAGCAGTTCAGGGGCTTGGTTTTTTTCTGAAGGGGGGGGGGGGGGGGGTTGGGGGGTTTTGGGGGTTTTGTAGGGTTAATTTACGGGTTTCATATATTGTGTTAGCTAGCTAATAGAGAGGAGTGTCCTCTCTTATCTCCGTGCTTGGTCGACGCTACGTATAGAGAGGACTCGACACGCGAGCTAGCTAGTAAGCAAATGAAGGAAACCATTAAGTACAGAAGATCGTCATGAACATATATACACAGAGAGAAGTGATCGACCTCTCCTTCTCCGATAGATTGGCCGAACAACAAGTTTTCGTATATCTATCCGACGCTACTGGCTACATATATATACAATATAAGATCTCTTACATCCCCTAACATCTGAACTCAACTTCCACATGGTATTCTCCGTGTTTGTCGATGACGTGGTCAAGAAAGAATCCCGCCAATTCCTCTTGAATTGCTCGTATGCGATCTTGTGGTAGGAGTTCATCCCGCGTCTGCCACATCTTATTTCAAGAAGGGGGTCAATACATATATATGAATGAAACTCAACACAAATGATGGTAATAAAATAAAATTATGAATATTATTGCTTACGCACTTCATATTGTTATTTAGAGTAGCCCCGCTCACAGGTGGTGTGGTGGATGAACTCGCAAATGTAGTATCCACACAAATCATTCCCGGGTTCCTGCCACAACCACTTTACAAGAAATAGAGGTCAATCAAACTGATAAGCAAAGCATGCTAAATGGTATTGATGAAACTAGCTAGAATCAATGGGAGATGCGCAGAACTAGCTAGTAGCTAGTACTTACTTTCGGGTGGTCAAATCGCAGTTGCGCCGGCAGTCCCGGAGCTTGTGCGGTGACCTTTTTCCAAACCCTGCCAGACAAAGAAAACAATTACTTGATAGCAGGAAATGAACAAAGTTGCCGATATGGTGCGATAATGATCGATTGAACTTACTTCTCGAGCATTTTAGTCATGGTCGCATACTCCTCCGGATTTTTTCGTTTGGAGTCTATGACGGTTACTAGTCCCTTCTCAAGCTTAATCTCTAGCAGAATAAAGTGGAACCTGCGCATGCATGCATAACTCATCAACTACATTACTATAACCTCGAGTAATAAGGGAAACCGAATATGCACAAGACAGTAACACTCACTTGTATTCGTAAGGAAAGAGTATTGTAGCTTTGTTTTGATTTCGAAGTAACGATGCGAGCAACTTGGCCTCGGTTTGTCTGGCATCATGTTTAACACTCCATTCATCCATGAGATTTGTGTTAATGAACCCAATATTACCTACTTGTCTTTTCTTCAATTCGGCGATCTTCAATCTGCATAATATAGTGAGGATAATTATATGTACATGCAATGAAAGAGTTGAGCTATATATAGAGACTTAACTAATTACAGAGAAGTAGTACTTATATACAGTAGAAAGTGATGATTGTTTATCGAGGGCCTTTTGATTGAAAAACTGGAAAAACTCCTCATATGGAACCAACAACAAATCAATTCTAACGAGGTCGTGCTCCTCTTTAACCGATAGCGACAAAGTATTTTTCCCACACTTCCTGCAGATGTCCATGTACCAATCATGGAATCTTCGCATCATCGTTGTTAGGGAAGTACCAGGTCTGACGAGAGGCTTCCCGTGCTCGAATCTTAATGTGTCCACCTCCATTGTTCCAAAAATTATTGCATCGTCGTCGGCCATGTAATCTCCAGGATTGGTACCGGGCAGCACCACCGGAAGATTAGCGACGATATCGCTAGACACATTGAGCGGGGGGCACGATTGCATCGCTTATTCGCCGAGCTGGGGAATTTGTTTCCTTTTTCTCCGTTCTGCTTCTGGCTGTATTGCCTCCCGTTCTAGAGGCTTGAGAGACGATGGACCGTATCTGTATTGCCTCCCAACTCTGGCTATAGTGCTAGACGCCGAAGCAGCCAGAGCGGCTGCGGCTGTCTTCTTTCGTTACTTAAGAGGCGGAGCAGCCGGAGGCAGACTGCTACGACGCGCCGGATCAGCCGGAGCGGCGGCGTCTGTGTTCCGCTGTTGCTTACGAGGCGGCGAAGGAGGTGGCGGGCTGCTCGGACGCGCCGGAGCAGGCGGAGAAGGAGGCAAAGTACTGCCGCCCCCACGCGCCGGAGCAGGAGGCGGAGTGCCCTGATCACTCGCCGGAGGAGGAGGTGGAGGTGGAGGAGGCGGAGTGCCCAGCTGACTAGCAGGAGCCGTGAAGTTCAGAAGCTTGATGTGCTCCTTCCGCCGTAGACACGGAGTATGCATAGCAAGACCCAGGTGAGTCTCCCCATCACCTGTAGGGTGGTCAAGCTGGAGCTCCTCAAATCCCTCCGTTATTTCGTCCACCATCACAACAACATAGCCTTGTGGAATCGGACGGCAGTCAAAAGTTGCTCCGGGTGAAGGAGGGAACACAGAGCCGATAGCCGCCTTGACTTTGAGCTGATCCCATTGCGTCATAAGTTGGCACTGGTGTGAATCCGTGATAAAATCCATGGGTAGCTAGGACCCGTCAAGTCAGGTTGCTGAACGAGCTCGGTGGAAGCCACGCTGCTTCTCCGCTGAGATGGCGGGGTAGCTTCTGGGGTAGCATCTTGGGCAGGATCTCGCAGCTGCTGGTTCTCAACATCTCGTTCCTCTAGCTTTCTTACCCTTGCCTTAAGCTCCTGCAGGTCGCTCTGCTCCACTTTCCTCGTCCTCTCTTGGGTTTTGTAACTGCCTGCGTCCGGGAACCCAACCTTCCACGCAACGGATTCTGGTCTGCCTCCTGTTCGTCCAGGGTGCTCAGGATTCCCGAGGGCCCTTGTGAGCTTGTCGTTCTCTCTGTCGGGAACGAACTTCCCTTCCCGCACTTCGTTGATTGTTTTTCGAAGCTTCGTGACGGGTGTTGCACGTTGCTCGTCCGTCCAGCAGCACTTCCCTGTTTCAGTGTCCAATGTTCCACCAGCCCCGAAAATCCAAGTCCTACAACGGTCTGGACAGTGCAATGTCACTGGTTCGACCCCTTTAGCAATCAGGTCCTGCTCAGCCTTGTCCCACAACGGTCGAGCTTTGAGGTAGCCACCTGACCCCATGCGATGGTAATGCTCCTTCTTTGCAGCATTTATCTTGTTAGTCATTGACATCTTCTTACTCCTCTCCGATGTCTTGTTGGCCACAAATGCGGGCCAGTGATCTCTTATCTTCTCAAACCGGCCGGTGAATTCTGGAGTCTTGTCTTGGTCGAGATACGTTGTTTTCAACTCATTCTTCCACCTCATGAATAGATCTGCCATCTTCTTGAGAGCATAGGACTTGATCAATGGCTCTATAACTGGATTCTTTGGATCCTCCTCTTCCGGTAGGGTGAAATTAACCTTCAGCGCTTTCCAAAGATCTTCTTTCTGCTATCTTCGATAAAAGAAACTTGAAGAAGCTCTTCCTTCTTAGGCTCATTCCATAGCTCAATGCTGATCGGGATCATGTCCCTAACAAGAACCCCGCACTGAGCAGAAAATGCTTCACTACAAGAAATATGTCAACTTGTGACATTCTCTTTGTGACCCGAGCTGAATTGGTTGTAAATCCACGACCATTTCGCTTGGAAGGGCTCAAACCCTAAAATTGCCTTACACCAAATGGTCATAAAGCAGACAAGAGTGGTCGATGACCTTATTTCTACCTGATTACGACCAATATAAATGGTCATGAGGTTGTGAACGTGGATGCATTGGTACTTATTGCTATGACTTGGCGCTACCTCATCAGTTTTGCCTATGTGTCATGTCCATGTGTCAATTTTTACCCTAGGTTGTGAAGTAACCTATATTTCTGTCATTCCCAAAATTCCCAAAAAAATCTCATAAATTCTTTGGGTCATATCTTCGTCAAATATGTAAAAAACATTCCTTGCCTAGTTCAACAATAATTCAACAATATTCATTTTCCTATTCTGTTCAGAACAACACTTTGTGAAGGAAGTGCTATTTATTTATTCTTGATTGCCCTCAAAATTTTTGGGCACTCTTTCCTATCCAAATCATTGCCTCGTGACAAAATTCAGCTCCATTTGCCCAGTAAATCTTCCTCGGAAAATTTCCAAAGTTTTTGTCCACCTAGAACCTTTGTGAAAGAAGTACTAGTTATGCATATCCTAATGACATGAAATTTATACAGTTCTTTCATATGCCCAAATTATCACCCTCCTCCAAATCTCAGCTCATTCAAATCATCTATGTGAGCCCAGTTTCAATTTCTATTTTATGGCCAGATTGGCACATTGCAAAACAAGTGTTATCTGGACCCCTCCTATTACCCTCAAACTTTTTGGGCACTCTTCCATACCCAAATCATTGCCACATGATAATATTCAGCTCCATTTTCCTGGTAAAGCTTCTGTAGAAAATTTCCAAAGTTTCTATCTAGGGAGAAGCTTTGTGAAGTAAGTACTAGCTAGGCTTACCCTAATGATCTCAAAATTTACCAGGGCATGACCATACCTATGTAACTTACCTACACCAAATTTGAGCTCATTTCATTTATCCAATTTCTCTCACTAATTTTCCCAAGTTTCTGTCTAGAGGAGAGCATTGTGAAGGAAGTACCACTTTGCCATGTCCAAATGGTATCAATTTTGTATAGTGCTTTCCTATGCCCAAATAACCATCCTCCACCAAATTTTAGTTCAATCCATTCATTATTTTGAACCCAGCTTTAACATTCATATTTTTGTCCAGTGTAGTACTTTGCAAAACAAGTACCACCTAGGCTCCTCCTTTTGAGCTGAAAATTTGTGAAGTCGTTCTTCTTAGTAGATGATCATCCTCAGCCAAAACTCACACCCATTGGCCATGCGCATTTCCCGTACCGCTAATCAAACACTTGGCTGCTAATTCATGTTTGAGCATAGTTCGGTCACCTCGTGAGAATCTTATGTTGTAATTTTCTTCCTAACACCTACCTGGGGAGTGCCCAACCCACTAGACATGCCTAGGCCGCCCAGAACGCAACTCAACGCCATGGTCACGCAGTGACCACGCAGCGGGCATGCGAGTTTACGCGCTCTGGAGTTGGCGCCTTCGGCCACCGTCCAAACCTCGACATATCGCCACCAAACCATGTATTTCTGACTAAATAGATACTTATGTAACTAGAAATGATTTTTGGAAAAAATAAAGAGCAAACTATAAGGCAGCTACAATTCAATTTTGACCCGCTTCCTACTGAATCGGCGGAAATTTGTCTTTTTCACCAGAGGTGGATCAAAAGCTTTGGACATCCAACCATATTGTCAATTGTGCATTAAATATGGCCTAGTATTTTAGAAAATTGATTTTGTCCAAATTTGCGACAAATATATGGTAGGTCCTTCACAAAAAAACTCATTTTGGGCACTCAGAAAATGGAAAATGATTTTTTCGTCCAAATAAAATGAAAACTTCCTTAGGCAACATTGTTTGCCATTCCAATATGCAACCTTGTGCACAATATGAGATCATTTGAACAAACTATGCCATGAATGTGGCCATAAGATTGATCATTTGGCTTGAAAGCCGTTGATCTCCACACATGATAATTCGTTTCTGAGAACACTTTTTAAAAATAATTATCGTATTACAAGTTTATTATTTTTCCTGGTAACTTGGCCACATATTATGACACAATGCGAATGTTTTCCAATTTTTTGATTTTTTAAAATTTTTATGCCTTTTCAAAATGCGGTCAAACGGCGGGCTTGACCGTTCCTAGCTAGTGGTTGAATCTTGGAAAACTTTTGGTGTTTCTCTGATTAAATATATACTTTTGTAGCTAGAAATGATTTTTGGAAAAAATAAAGAGCAAACTATGAGGCAGCTGCAGTTCAATTTTGACCCGCTTCCAACTGAATCGACAGAAATTTGTCTTTTTCATGAGAGGTGGGTAAAAGCTTTTGACCCCCAACCATTTGGTCAATTGTGCATTAAACATGGCCTAGTGTTTTAGCAAATTGATTTGGTCCAAATTTGCAAAAAATATATGGTAGGTCCTTCACAAAAAAAACTCATTTTAGGCACTCGGAAAATGGAAAATGATTTTTTCGTCCAAAGAAAATGAATACTTCCTTAGGCAACATTGTTTGCCATTCCAATATGCACCCTTGTGTACAATATGAGATCATTTGAACAAACTATGCCATGAATGTGGCCATAAGATTGATCATATGGCTTGAAAGCCATTGATCTCCACACATGATAGCTCGTTTCTGAGAACACTTTTTAAAAATAATTATCGTATTACAAGTTTATTTTTTTTCCTGGTAACTTGGCCACATATAATGACACAATGCGAAGGTTTTCCAATTTTTGATTTTTTTTATTTTGTATGCCCGTTTCAAAATGCGGTCAAAACGGCAGGCTTGACCATTCCTAGCTAGTTGTTGAATCTTGGAAACATTTTGGTGTTTCTCTTATTAAATATATACTGATGTACCTAGAAATGATTCTTGGAAAAAATAAAGAGCAAACTATGAGGCAGCTGCAGTTCAATTTTGACACCCTTCGAGCTGAATCGACAGAAATTTGTCTTTTTCACCAGAGGTGGGTCAAAGCTTTTGACACCCAACTATTTGGTCAATTGTGCATTAAATATATTCTAATATTTTATAAAATTGATTTGGTCTAATTTTGCAATAAATATATGGTAGATCCTTCACAAAAAGAACTCATTTTGGGCATTCAAAAAATGGAAAATGAATTTTTCGTCCAAAGAAAATGAAAACTCCCTTAGGCAACATTGTTTGCCATTTCAAGATGCACCCTTGTGCACAATATGAGATCGTTTGAACAAACTATGCCATGAATGTGGCCATAATTGATCATTTGGCCATAAGATTGATCATCTAGGGGATGAAGACGGCTCGGGGAGAAGATAAGGTTACAGGGACTGGCGGTGCAGCGGTCCCACGGGAACATGTGTCACCACTTCAAGGCAGCTTAGAGAAACGTAAAATCTTTTATTTTGAGGGAAGAGAATCGTAAAATCATCCGGTTAAATTAGAATGTTTTTCTTTAACATCTTGTTTTAAAATATATTACGACCAATTTAGATGGTCATAATGTTGTACGATGTATTGCGTTTTGATTGGTCCACACACAACACACGCGGATCATGCATGAACGCTGTTGGATCTTCTCGGATCCAACGGCATCCCTCGCCTCCTCGCCTCCTCCACCAAACCCCACCTGAGCCGAAACCCTAGTCATCTTCCATCCACCCCCGCCTCCTTTCTTTCTTTCTTTCTCTCCCTCCCCCCTCAGATCCTCTCCCCTCTCCCCCGATGCAGATCCCCCTCGCCCCCCTCATCGCCGCCACCCACCCCTCAGAATCTCGCCGCCGCCCACCTCCGCCGCCGCCCTCACTCTCCCCTCGTCTCCCTCGTCCTTGACCAACCTCGCCGCCCGTGGGGCTCTCACATCGCCGCCCCTCCACGCCTGCGCACGACAGAAGAGAAGCCCGAGGTCCTCCTCCGATGCTCCTCTGCCTCCCTCGCCCACGGGGCTCTCTGCTCCACCTCGACTGGCCGGCGCAGACAGGAGAGAAGCCCTCGTCAGTCGCAGGTTCTCGACTCCGCCGTTGTAGCACCGAACCCTCGTCGTCCGGATCCAGCCGCCGTCGCAGCCATGCCGTTCACCCCGAGACCCTACTCCGGGAAGAGCACCCTCGCCCTCGTAAGCGACCCACGCACCCCTCTCCTCCGATTCACGATTCGTCCACGGCTTCACGGATTAGATCTGACTGACAGACCTCCGATGCATGTTGCAGGTGGCCACGGTCTCCGCCGTCAGCGTCGGCGTCGTCTAGGGCTCTGTCAAGCTCGGGCAGGCGAGGCGGCCGCAGAGGATTCGCAGCCGTGCCCACGACCTCGATCTGGTGGACACGGCCTCTCTCCCCTCGCCGGACCAGACCCGCGGTGTCCTGGGGCGCGGTTCCCGCGACCAGCAGCCGGTCGGTGCTCCCGTCGGCGTTATGTTCTCTTCTCCGGCGTGGTCACCTCAGTGCCTGGTGTTGGCTCCTCTGGAGTGATGGAGAGAGATGGATCGCCGGAGTCAGCAGGGCCACCAACAGCCGTGATTTGGGCCCTCTCGCACTCGCAGATGGTCTCGACAACAAGGTCTTCATCGACTACGTCCAATTCCATCAACTCTGGTGCAACATCGAGTGCAAGGTCTCTGATTCAGCTCTCTTCTTTTACGATTTCTGCGGCAACACCAGTCCATTACTTCAAAACTATGCAATTGTCTCTTGCTCACGTAAACACAACAAATTAGTGTATAGAAAATTTCGATTGGATTTCCATGCCTTTATGCGATCTGTACGCAGAATATCCCCTCCTGCAGTATCTCAACCGTATTACTTGTTGTGCAACCCAAATGAGTATAATCTCTGATGAATGTATCAACCAATTTAGTTGCTGCATTGTGACAAATATATATAATTGATATAGGTAAATGTTCATGTGTTGTATCTCTACTACCTGTTCAGTACTAATTTGCGGCTTATCCTAACCGCCGCATGCTATTTGAAGTTCGGGATCAACACAGAAAATTACGCAACTGTGTACCGGGAATGGGCCCCTTGCTTATTTTTTTCTTCGGTTTGGACGCAACAGGTGCCGTCCCTCCATGGACGAGGAGGACATCGATCTGGAACTCGATGACGACATCGTCCACCCCGCACAAGGTCTCTCCGACCCAATAAGCCTTTTTTTTCTTCCAAGTTACCGATGCTCTGTTTCTTCCAAGTTTCTGTTATGTATCTTGAGTTCGCAGCACAATGAAAAAATTGGTATTAGAATGCTGCATATTTATTAGGATGTGGCTGAAACCATTGGATGGCCTTCCTGGACATGTTGGATGTGGCTGAAATATGTCAGTTTTGGATGATTGAATCTGGCTGGAGCAAACTCTCTCTGTGTATTGTATCATGTACACATCACTTTTTTCCTCTAATTGTACAAGAGCACTCCCTCTGCACTCACTCATGTCACATAGATTAGCCTTGAATTTTGACACATTTGTTGTGTTATAATAAACTGCCTTCTATTTGCTGTGGACGTTGACATGTACCACATGAACCAACTCTTGCTACTAAAGGTTCTGTGCACCCATTCCATCCTTCTTTTTAAATTGCTGAAATTTATATGCTGTAACTTGGATGTCTATGTTGCATTTGCAATTCTTGCTTTGTTAAATTTGAGGCTATGTTGCATTTGTAGTTCTTGCTTTGTTAAATGTGAGATTGATGACAATGGTATATAGAAAGCTAAAAAAGTGTTGCCACAAAATGATGTTATGGTACCCCCAGCAAGTAATATGCTTGAATCAATATGATTTTTCTTGATTATAATTATCTTATATTATCGTGATGTTGGCAGGTATATGCGAGTCGACCGTGCGGTGGTAGTCCCTGCGAGCACTGGACTACTCCCTTGGCCAGGCATACCTGTGTTGTGCGGGTTCTGATCATGTACAACAACACACTTTCCAGCGTCGACCTGAGCAAACGATGATGCAAGGCTGCTCCTAGTCCTATTGCATGTCTTCATCGACTTGATTCTTTGACATGGAGATATTTAAAGCCTTCACTTGCTCATTGTGTCATCTGCTGATTACTTCTATTTTTTTTGCAAAACATATCATGATTTTGAGTAGTTGATCATGACCTGATGGAACGTTCATGTCGTTAGCATGTATATATACACTATTACAGCACCCAGATGCAATCCATTTTATTAAATGCGTTCTGGTTCGGATTTGGTCATGGCATGACTTTGTTGTTCTATTTTCTATGAATCTAGTCACTACTTCTGGAATTCATTGTAGGACTTCATCATGTGATTATTAGTTATTTTTCACCAATGCTAGTCCTAGCATGTGTAGTCTTTGCGGTGATGTTCTTTAGATTTGCAGCAAGCAAGAACAGGATTAGAACACATTAGTATGACATTTGATCTTAGCTTATTGATCCTAGCTATAAATCCATATATTTTGCAATAATATTTTGGTTTGCTTTGCTCATATTATTTGCAATCTACAGTAGTAGTGGTACTTTGATTTCACTGCAATCTACAGTAGTAGTTTTTTTGGTTCATTAGGATGTGAACAATCTACTACATGCTTACAAAGCTATTGACTTAAAATATGAATATGTGCTATTTGCTGGAAGTCCTTCTCTTTCCAAGAGACATGAAAGTTCAGAGACTATCAATCCGAAAATATGAATATGTAAATTTTGTTCTCATTTCTCAGTTTTGGCGCCTCTTGTTGATGCAGGTGCACATGACTGTTGTTGAGGACCTGGTGTTCTTTTTGGCGCGCCCAAGTATTGGGTGATGCTTGCCTGCATGGTTACTGCAGCTCTAGTTCAGGTGGGCGCTCTAGCTCCTCCTCACGCCCTACATGTAGGTACACCCTTCCACCGGTACCTACTTGGACACACAAAATATGAGTAGATACAATTGACTTCTGCTTATATTATGTTGCCTGCTTCATCTGTTTTGATCATTAGAATATTGCCTTCATACTAGATAATTTCTGCAGTTATGATGCTCTTGACTAACCAAAAAAGTTCTTTTGAGTTCCATACGTTGAGTAAAACATTTCAATCTGTCATCGAGTTAGCTATATAATTCCGCGACACCATTTCTGTACTGTGATAGTTTCTCATATTTTTCTATTATACTTGTATACATTATTCCTATTTGAAGTCATCAACTGAGATGTTGTAAACATTCCTGCCATGTGCTTTGCTACTATAGATCATTTGCTTGAACTGAGATGATTGGTGTATTTGTGCTTATAATTATGCTTCTATGTGGTTGTTGCAGCATGACCCAACCAAATAAACATTTTGTGCCTTGATCTAGCTCTAAAAGTGTGGTGTTACCTCTCTTTACAGGAGCTCTGGGCTGAAGAAATTTGAAGAAGCTTGAAGCCTGACAAAGTAAGGAGTAGCAAGTTATAATGTAGTGCTGGCTATGTTGTACAGTAGCCAGCATATCTGGTTGTATGAACACTATTGTAAATACTGTAATTTTGTATGTTGTACAGTAGTCAGCATATTTGGTGCTAATATTGGCTATCATTTTAACAGTTTCGTATGTTCTCTTGCCATTTGAAATATTTTTCATTTGTTTATTGTGAAAGTGTGAGAAATAGAAAGATGACCAGTGCGACAAACGAAAAGGCCATGACCCAAAAAGTAGATGGAATGTAAAAATGCTGAGGCCCAAAATAGAAATGGACTATAAAAGGGTAGAGGGTGAAAAAATGGACTATAAAAGGCAATGGACAAGAAAAAAAAACGCCGAATTGCTGGGCTAGGCCCGTGTAGCTAGCAAAAATAACAGGAAAAAAGGCTGAATTATTGGTGTCGGCCTATGTAAAACACCGAATTGGACCGGGCTGATTCTTATCCACGTCAGCTTGCCACGTTGGATCCCTACGTGGCCTGGGGAGGTTGCCAGTGACCAAAAATTTGGTCGTGCAACTAACGACCTTTTACATATCACAAAGAAGGTCGCTAATTTCAGTTTACGACCGCCAGCTTTTGACTATCTATTTTTGGTCGCAAAAAGGTCGCAAATGAAAAACAATGACCATTCAGCGACCAATAGTGATGGTCACAAGTTGACATATTTCTTGTAGTGCTTCCTTGGTCCGGAGGGGTTTAATCGGTTGGCCATCGCGCGCGATTTCTGTGATCCTGAACATTTCCTCCGGAAGCAACTTTTTCTTCGGGCCTCATTTCTTTTCTGAATTATTGCTTGATCCGGGGGGCTATATAAAAGAAGAAAGAAGAGTTAATATATGTACATACCAAAACAATTAATGCACAATTAGGTAGTCAGCACAGGCTTAATATATATATATATATATATACCTCACCGGACTTTGCAACAGCTGATCCCGACTCCGTTCGGTCACCGGAGTCGTCATCACGGTCGCCGGAGCCACCATCACGATCATGACCCTCCTCCATTGTTTGATCAACGCAGCCTGCTTCCTCTCCTTGCAGACCTTCTTCGATGTCGTTGAGAAACGACAAGACTACATCACCTCTGTCGCGGATTATGTCCCCCAATATCTCTTCTTGATCGAAGTCTCTTTGATGATCCATAGTTTCTGCAAATATTACAACATGGCAATTAATATACAAACATGAGAGATGGATATGTCGACGTTGCCGGGAGGGGGTATATCAACAACGACGACATATACATAGAAAAAAATGTCATCGGGGAGGGGGTATATATATCGACCCCCCGTCATGTCAAAGTTATCCGAGCGGGGGTATATCGACAACGACGACATATACATAGAAAAAAAGTTATCGGGGAGGGGGTATATCGACCCCCCCTCGTGTCGAAGTTATCGGCGTGGGGGTATATCGACCGCCTCTCTCTCATGATTGTCCGACGTTTGTGTAGTCTCAAAGGATTCAACAAAACCATGTCTTCATCATTAGGCGAAAGTAACAGGCCCATGATGGTACGAAGCTCTCCAAAGTTTTTTTGGAACGGAGTCCCATATAGGATAATTCGCTTTTTGGTACAAAGTACAGGAAGAGCCTTCTGAATATCGCTATTTGGAAGGCCTTTGCTGAAATTCGTACCAAAAGGCGGATTATCCTATCCGTGACTCCATTCCAAAACAACTTTGGAGAAATTCGTACCATCATGCCCCGGTTACTTCCGACTAATGATGAAGCCATGGATTTCTTCAATACTTTGACACTAGGCCACCTCTCGACCCCTCGGCGATCCTCGACTCTAGCTAGTTGACGACCCTCGACCGCTCGGTGATCCACAACCCTCTACCCTAGTTCCCGACCCTCGACCCCCTCATGTCATGTTTGTCTAGTGTCGAAGGATTCAACAAAACTATGTCTTCATCATTAGGTGAAAGTAACAGGTGCATGATGGTATGAAGCTCTCCAAAGTTGTTTTGGAACGGAGTCCCAGATAGGATCATTCGCTTTTTGGTACAAAGTACAGCAAGGGCCTTCCGAATATCGCTATTTGGAAGGCATTTGCTGAAATTCGTACCAAAAGGCGGATCATCCTATACGGGACTCCATTCCAAAACAACTCTGGAGAAATTCGTACCATCATGCCCCGGTTACTTCCGGCTAATGATGAAGCCATGGAGTTCTTCAATAATTTGACACTAGGCAACCTCTCGACCCCTCGCCGATCCTCGACTCTAGCTAGTTGACGACCCTCGACCTCTCGGCGATCCACAACCCTCTACCCTAGTTCCCAACCCCCGACCAGCTTACGTCACGTTTGTCTTGTGTCAAAGGATTCAACAAAACCATGTCTTCATCATTAGGCGAAAGTAACAGGCACATGATGGTACGAAGCTCTACAAAGTTGTTTTGGAACGGAGTCCCAGATAGGGTAATTCGCTTTTTGGAACAAAGTATAGCAAGAGCCTTCCGAATATCGCTATTTGGAAGGCATTTTCTGAAATTCGTACCAAAAGGCGGATCATCCTACCCGGGACTCCATTCCAAAAAAACTTTGGAGAAATTCGTACCATCATGCCCCGGTTACTTCCGGCTAACGATGAAGCCATAGATTTCTTCAATACTTTGACACTAGGCCACCCTCTCGACCCCTCGGCGATCGTCGACCCCTCAACCCCTCGACGACCCTCGACTCTCGACTCTCAACCCTCGACCCCTCGGCGACCCTCGACCCTATACCCTAGTTCACGACCCTCGACCGCTCGGCCATCCAGGACCCTCTACCCTAGTTCACGACCCTCGACCCCTCGGCGATCCTCGACACCCTCGTTCCCGATAAAAAGAAAAAGAAGAAGAAGAAGAAGAAGAAGAAGAAGAAGAAAAAGAGTAGAAGAAGACAAAAAGGAGAAGAAGAAGAAGAAAAAATAGAAGAAAAAAAAGAGGAGAAGAAGAAGGAAAAGAGGAGAAGAAGAAAATATTTCTATTTTTTCTTCTTCTCCTCTATTCCTTCTTCTTTTCCTTTTTTTTCTTCTACTTTCTCTTATTATTTTTTTCTCCTCTTCTTCTCCTTCTTCTTCTCCTTCTTTTTTGAGTGATTCTTATTCCTGCTATTTAATATTACTGTGTTTTATCGTTATATTGAAAAATAAAATTTGTTATTTTAGTTTCTAACACAAAAATTCTTTATGATAATTCTTTTTCTATTAAAGTTTCAAACAAAAAAATTCTTTATGAAAATTCTTTTTGCTTTTAATGTTTTGAACATAAAATACTTTGATAATTTTGGTTGCATAAATTTTATATAATTTTAGTTTGAATAATACTAGAGGTTTATAAAAGTTTTTGAGTTGATTCCTTTTGCTATTGGAGTTTTATAAAAGCTTTTTAGTTGATACTTTTTGCTATTGAAGGATATTATAGTTTTGTTTTAGTTGATCATAACAGAATATTTTAATTGATTATTTTTAGTTCATTCTTTTTGCTTTTAGTTCATTCTTTTTGCTATAATTTCATTATTTGAGATAAATGACCCTTAAATTGAAAACACTACAAATGAACTCTGAAAAGGTTGAAAGTTGGCATGGTATCATCATTTCACCCACATAGCATGTGCTAAAAAGTTGAGAGGGTTACGGCAAAAAATGGATGCACTTCGTGTGCAAAATGGACAATCTCTTTCGAAGTATCAGTGTTTTGGACGGAAACTCATCTGTTACGAAGGGATTTCATTTGTTGAAATGTGACTGCAGTGATATTCTACATCGAAGGCATCATCATAATAGTTTTTGATAGAAAGTCTTCACTTTTTCTTTGATTGTGTTCTTTGCTTATTGCGCCGTAACCATGGATAATCTTCATCGTTTAACAGGATGCTTGGGTCAGCCTTGACTTTGAAGGGAGGAATTTCATGAAACTTTTCATAATATTCAGACACGTCTGTCTTGCCCTCCAATCCCACGATGTCTCTTTTTCATGAAAGAACTATGTGGCACTTTGGCTCATTGTATGATGTATCCGCTTCCTTGTCTTTTCTTTTTCTCGGTTTGGTAGACATGTCCTTCACATAGAAAACCTGCGCCACATCTTTGGCTAGGACGAATGGCTCGTCTGTGTACCCCAGATTGTTCAGATCCACTGATGCCATTCCGTACAGTGGGTCTACCTGTACCCCGCCTCCTGACAGATTGACCCATTTGCACTTAAACAAAGGGACCTTAATATCATTTCCATAGTCAAGTTCCCATATGTCCACTATGTAACCATAATATGTGGCCTTTCCCCTCTTGGTTGCTGCATCAAAGCGGACACCACTGTTTTGGTTGATGCTCTTTTGATCTTGGGCGGTCGTGTAAAATGCATTGCCATTTATCTCATACCCTTTGTAGGTCATTACAGTCGAAGATGGTTCCCTCGCCAACGAGTACAGGTCATTGGAAACAGTGTTGTCACACCTGAGACGTGTTTGGAACCAACTGCCAAAACTCCTGATGTGTCCACATGTAATCCAGTCCTCACACTAGTCCGGGTGTTTGGAGCGCAGAATGTTCTTGTGTTCATCGACATACTGGGTCACCAAGGTAGAATTCTGTAGAACCGTGTAGTGTGCTTGAGACCAAGAATGCCCGTCCCTACATACTATTGAGTCCCCTCCTAGCATGCCTTTTCCACCTAGTCTCCCCTCATACCGCGATTGAGGGAGACCTATCTTCTTAAGGTCAGGAATGAAGTCAACACAAAACCCAATGACATCCTCTGTTTGATGGCCCATGGAGATGCTTCCTTCTGGCCTAGCGCGGTTACAGACATATTTCCTTAGGACTCCCATGAACCTCTCAAAGGGGAACATACTGTGTAGAAATACAGGGCCCGGAATGACAATCTCGTCGACTAGATGAACTAGGACGTGCGTCATGATATTGAAGAAGGATGGTGGGAACACCAGCTCGAAACTGACACGACATTGCGCCACATCACTCCTTAACCTTGGTAGGATTTCTGGATCGATCACCTTCTGAGAGATTGCATTGAGGAATGAACATAGCATCACAGGGGCTAATCGAACGTTTTCCGGTAGTAGCCCCCTCAATGCAACCGGAAGCAGTTGCGTCATAATCACGTGGCAGTCATGAGACTTTAGGTTCTGGAATTTTTTCTCTGCCATATCTATTATTCCTTTTGTATTCGACGAGTAGCCAGACAGGACCTTCATACTGAGCAGGCATTCAAGGAAGATTTCCTTCTCTTCTTTGGTAAGAGCGTAGCTGGCAGGACCTTCATACTGCTTTGGAGGCAAGCCCTATTTTTCGTGCAAATGTTGCAGGTCCTCCCGTGCCTCCGCTGTATCTTTTGTCTTCCCGTAAACGCCCAAGAAGCCTAGCAAGTTCACGCAAAGGTTCTTCGTCTCGTGCATCACGTCGATCGAAGAGCGGACCTCTAGGTCTTTCCAGTAGGGTAGGTTCCAAAATATAGATTTCTTCTTCCACATGGGTGCGTGTCCCTCAGCGTCATTCGGAACAGATAGTCAAGGAGGAAGGTTGCTTAGGGCCTTGGATGAGAACTGGCATCATAATGAACTTCCGCTTCATGCACAGCCAAGGAGGAAGGTTATAGATACATAGAGTCACGGGCCAGGTGCTGTGATTGCTGCTCTGCTCCCCGAAAGGATTAATGCCATCTGCACTTAAACCAAACCATACGTTCCTTGCGTCACCTGCAAACTCCTCCCAGTACTTTCTCTCGATTTTTCTCCACTGCGACCCGTCAGCGGGTGCTCTCAACTTCCTGTCTTTCTTACGGTCATCTCTGTGCCATCGCATCGACTTGGCATGCTCTTTGTTTCTGAACAAGCGTCTCAACCGTGGTACTATAGGAGCATACCACATCACCTTGGCAGGAACCCTCTTCCGGGGGAGCTCGCCGTCAACATCACCAGGGTCATCTCATCTGATCTTATACCGCAATGCACCGCATACCGGGCATGCGTTCAAATCCTTGTACGCACCACGGTATAGGATGCAGTCATTAGGGAATGCATGTATCTTCTGCACCTCCAATCCTAGAGGGCAAACAACCTTCTTTGCTGCATACGTACTGTCGGGAAATTCGTTATCCTTTGGAAGCTTCGTCTTCAATATTTTCAGTAGCTTCTCAAATCCTTTGTCAGGCACAGCATTCTCTGCCTTCCACTGCAACAATTTCAGTACGGTACCGAGCTTTGTGTTGCCATCTTCGCAATTGGGGTACAAACCTTTTTTGTGATCCTCTAGCATGCGATCGAACTTCACCTTCTCCTTTTGACTTTCACACTGACTCCTTGCATCAACAATGACCCGAAGGAGATCATCATCGGGCACATCATCTGGTTCCTCTTGATCTTCAACAGCTTCCCCCGTTGCAGCATCACCGTATTCGGGGGGCACATAGTTCTCATCGTCCTCTTCTTCTTCGTTGTCTTCCATCATAACCCCTATTTCTCCGTGATTGGTCCAAACATTATAGTGTCGCATGAAACCCTTATAAAGCAGGTGGGTGTGAATGATTTTCGAGTTAGAGTAAGACTTCGTATTCCCACATATAGGGCATGGACAACACATAAAACCATTCTGCTTGTTTGCCTCAGCCACTTCCAGAAAATCATGCACGCCCTTAATGTACTCTGAGGTGTGTTTGTCACCATACATCCATTGCCGGTTCATCTGCGTGCATTATATATAATTAATTGTGTCAAAAACCATTACAAAACATCATGAGTAGATAATTAAGAGACCAAATTAATAGAAGTTCATCATCACATTAAAACCAAAGTACATACATAGTTCTCATCTAACAACATATAGCTCTCCAGAGCATCTAATTAATTAAACCATACATTGAAACTATGTAAAACATTTCAATGCCAAAACAAATGCGATCATAATCGCAACCAAGGTAACAATTGATCCACCGGCATAATGATACCAAGCCTCGGTATGAATGGCATATTTTCTTATCTTTCTAATCTTCAAGCGCATTGCATCCATCGTGATCTTGTGATCATCGACGACATCCACAACATGCAACTCCAATATCATCTTCTCCTCCTCAAATTTTTTTAGTGTTTCCTTCAAGAAATTGTTTTCTTCTTCAACTAAATTTAACCTCTTGACAATAGGGTCGGTTGGAATTTCCGGTTCACATACCTCCTAGATAAATAAAATCTATGTCACGTTGGTCGGCATAATTATCATGAACAATAAATGAACCAAATAGCTATAAAGATAATATATACCACATCCAAATCATAGACAGGACGAGGGCCGACGGGGGCGGATACCAAAACCATCGCACTAAATAATAAGAAGCAATAATAAAAGTAAGAAAATTATACAAGAATCTATATAAACATACAAGTAAGAATTTTTTCCTTTGAGAAAGAAGATAAGAACAAGAGGCTCACCATGGTGGTGCCTGCGACGAGATCGGCGCGGGCGATCGACGGCGGTGAAGATGGGGACGGGATGTGACGGACCGCTAAACCTAGACAAATATTGAGGAAAATGGAGTTTGGAGGTCGAGCTTGGAGAGGAGAAAGCTTAACTAGTGTGGCTCGGGCATTCCATCGAACACCTCGTGTGCATAGGAGGTGAGCTACAGCACCACAAAGCTCTCCCCTCGCCGGCCAGGAAAAACAGAGCAGTGGGAGTATATATAGGCAACTCATTGGTCCCGGTTCGTGGCATGAACCGGGACTAAAGGTCACCCTTTCGTCCCGGTTCATGCCACGAACCGGGCCCAATGGTGGTGGGCTAGGAGCGAGGCCCTTTGGTCCCGGTTCGTCCCACCAACCGGGACCAAAGGGGCCAGACGAACCGGGACCAATGCCCCACGAGGCCCGGCAGGCCCCTGGCCTCACGAACCGGGACCAATGGGCCCATGGGTCCCAGTTCGTGACTGAACCAGGACTAATGGGCTTATCTGGCCCGAACGTATGCCCTGTTTTCTACTAGTGCTAGTTGGTTTGATGAGTACAATTTATCATCCAACCCTAGTTTTTTAAATCATTCATCTAATTACGTGCAAGCGCCAGTTCAATATACTTGTCCGAGCATACCGATGGATCAGAGATTGGCAATGCTACTACTAGTTAATAAGCCAATTACTCGCAACCTTGTATGGTACACCTCACATTAATAATATTTCTTCTTCTTACACAACTATAGATGTTTATAATTCGGCTCCACATGGTGGAGATAACCGAATAGGCGAAAATTATACAGGCGCATATGTGCCTTTACATAATATTGTAGCATGTAATGCATCCTCTACACAATTGTAAAACTTAAGTAGCACTCACGAATCATTGCCGAATGAGTCTGAAATTATTATGCAACAATACCTTACAGATGTGGTTGTGGCTGCATTAAAAAAGAGCTTGGCACAAAATAAGAGGATTGGTGCTCTTTTCCTGAACAAGATGAAAAGGGTTTGTTGCCTTGAACAACACGCGAAAAGACGTCGCCAACTAGCAAACTCATAAAACTAAATCTATGTGTAGGTGAAGAAAAAAGTAAAAAGCCAAAAATTGATTAGATCTACGATCGGCAAAGTATAACAAAAATCTAATACCCTGCCAATTTCTGCGAGAATTTAGAGTATTAATATTTTATATATGTGAATCATTTATAGTACTTGAAGTTTAGAAAATAATGAAAACATTTGTGGTGCGTTGTGGCCTTCTCGACATGGTTGTAATATTTTTTGGCTTCAACATGAATAATAAATTGATAATAAAGAATCAAATCTAAACTATCCAAAAAAACATATTTTTATTCATGCAGATTCATGCACTGAATCATCATGAATTGAGAGTATTCTTCTTGACTACAATCGAAGTTCATCAACCTAGTTATCACTAGTTCATGATTTAAGCAACATCGCACCTAATTCTAGAAGATGGAAGAGTAGTTCCTGAGATTCTTTCATCTGTGGTTAACACTGTCCTGCATGCCACGAAAAAACATCATTATTGAAGTGGTTAAACTTGTACAGATAACCTAGTGAGAAATGAAACATGCGAGCGAAGGACTAATAAGATGACTCAAAAGAATTTTCAGCTATATCCATCTTTGCAAATCATACAAATAAAAATTGCATTAAAGGAAGTAGAAATTGTCAGTTTAGTATATAGCTAATATTTTTGAGGAAATACATTGCATGGAGAAATCTGCATCGTTACCGTTCCAACCGTTGTCAGTGTACAAAAGTAGGGGCTCTCCTTTTAACCCCTTTACTGGTACACGGGCAGTCGGAGCCACGCGCCACGGCCGCACTTGGCAAGGCAGGGGAGGTGAACCGAGGTGGAACCAAAGCACAAGACAGGCGAGATGACGCCAAGGCCAAGACCACAAAGAGCAGATGGACGAAGTAGGTTTCCCCGGCAAGACTCTTGCCGGGGCAGCCTCAGCAGCCACGTTGAGCACCTCCATGGCGGTATGCAAATCTTTGTGAAGACAAGAACAACACTCTTAATCAGAAGAGTGGAAGACGGCGAGCCTCGGTGAGATCCTTGCCGAGGAAGCCCACAAGACCCCCGGTAAGATCCTTGCCGGGGACGACCGCAACGCCACGGCAAGACCCTTGCCGGAGCCCCGACAGGTCCCTTGCCGAGGGCATCCGCGAGGCTGCAGCCAGGCCCGCACCCGCCAAGCTTTTCGCCACCAGTCCCATTCAGCTGCCAGCCCACCAGGCGGGTAGGCACCTGCGTGTCGACGCAGAGCTCCTCCGCCAACTCAGCACGTGCCTATGCGGTGGCATGCAGATCTTCCTGAAGGCTCCACCACCGCGCCACTTTAGGTGGTTGCCTGCCTCCTTGGCGCCACCGTCTTGCTGGCCCAGGCGCATGTCGAGACGGGGCGAAGCGGCGGTAAAGTGGAGGGGACTCATCAGGGGCGCATTTAATGCGATTTGTCCCGTAATTGCTAGCGATAAGCTTAACCACAGTACCCCGATGCCACCTCCTGGTGCCACTGTCGCGATTCCTTTGCCTATAAAAGGAGACCCAGGGCATCTAGGAGAAGGATTCGGACTCTTGGACAAGTTACGCTCCTTGTAGCTAGTTCGAGCTCCTCAAGAACACATATATACATCCACCAAAGAAGGACTAGGGTATTACGCATCTCTGTGGCCCGACCCTGGGTAAACGACCCTTGTGCTGACTGTTGATCCTGCTCTTCTCACAACCCCGCGCCCCTGCAACCGTAGTAGGGATTCCAGTGATCCCGTAGGTGTCGTTTCCCACCGACATCTTTGGCGCACCTGGTAGGGGTCGCAGTCATGAGAATCTGGGTTAGTAGTTAGCCTAGCAGTTCCTCGTTGCCATGGCTCCGAAGAAGGAGGCGGCCAGGAGAAAAAGACGCCACCTGCGAACGCGAAAGACGCCAGCGCGACAACAGAAAAGCTAAGTCATGCGAAACCTTAAACATTTTCCTTTTTATATATGAGGTTATTGTCCTCGAAGGTCTTGCACGTAAAGGGGCCCTTCCGCGATTGGCAACACCCTTGTTCTGTTTCGAGTCCGCTCAACAGCTCAAGCGGCCGCGTCGAGAGTGGCGGGGTAGACTTCCGCAATCGGCAACGCTCTCGATTCTGACTCCAGTCAAGCTCGAAAGTTCGAGCGGCTGCATTGAGAGCGGCAAGGTGGTTCGCCCGGCAGCACGCACACCCGGCAGGCCTTTGGGGATCCGTCCTCAAGGTGCCGCCCTAGGTTTACGTGCTGGCAAGCCTACCCAATTAGCGTAGGGTGAACATACAAAGGGAAGATCAAACAGGAAAATAACATGCATAATATCAAGAGTACTGCAGAGTTATGTTACATCAAATTGTTGTTGCGGTTCTAACTAAAGATATGAATTGTCTTGGTCATGGACCCGCAGCAGCAACAAGGAACGGGGCGCCTATTCCCGGCGCTGGCCCTCCACCCTCAGGATTCCGCCGAAGCGGCTGATGACGGGCTCGATGCGCTCCTCGATCCCAGAGAGGTCCGCATCGCCCGGCAAGCTGTCCAGCGCGGCGTCGAAGTCGAGGTCGGGGTTCCAGAAAGCCAGCTTGGTGAGGACCTTGGTCATGGCGCCCCGGCAGATTAGCCGGGACTCGTCGGCCAAGGAGCTCGCCCAATTAGACTTGAGCTGCTCCAGAGCCCCGAGAACAACTTCGAAGAACAGGGTCAGCTTGGCGTTGGTGGTCCCGCTGCGCTCTGGGGCGTACCTCGCATTTGGCATTCCCATGGTAGCCAGCTGAGTGGTGATCCGACCGGCGACGTCCTCGAGGCGGCCGATCCAGCGGTTCTGGCCATCCACGAAATCCTTGTGGGTGGCGGCCTCGACCTTCCGCAGTTGCTTCTCGGTCTCCAGCTCCTTGGCCAGGGTTCCCTCCCGGGCCTTGGCCCCCGAGAACATCCCCTCAAGGGCCTCCAGCTTCAGCTTCAGGTCCTTGACGGAGTCATTAGCCTTGGAGAGCTGCTCGGCCTTGCCAAGGACGGCGCCTTGCGCCTCCGTCAGGGCAGCATTGAGCGTGTCCTTCTCCTCAGCCAACTTCAGGGTCTGGTCCTTCAGCCTGTCCCGCTCCACCTCTAGCTCCTTCACCTTGCTGGCGTGAACTAGAGCCTGGGCATCCAGCGCCTCCCTATGCCTCTACTCCAGCTCTTGAGTCCGCTGCGCGACAAGCTTCTCCACCTCCTCGACCTTGGCGCAGAGTTTGGCGTCATGATCCGCCTCGCGTTTGGCGAGGTCCTCCTCCTGGGAGTTCAGTGCGGCCCCGTGCTGGGTCCGGGCGGCCTCAGCGGCGGCGGCCAAGTCCTTCGCCGCTTCTTGGGCCTTCTCAACGTCGGCCAGCTTCAAGGCGAGCTCCACATCACGCTTGGCCAGCTCGCCCTGGGCGGCCTTCTGCTCGCCACGAGCCTGGCGGAACCAGTCCTGCCTCGCGGCGACGTGCCGCTGGAGGTCCGCCTCCGCCTTCTCAGCCAGTGCCATCCTAGACCTAGCCTTGTCCAAGCAGGCACGGTGGAGCGCCTGGAGCTTCCGGAAGCTGGCGCCCATGGCCTGGAGCAGCCGCTCCTCCTGGGAGCCGTCGCCACCAACGCTCGGCTCGTCGACGACCTCGAGCCCGGCGGCGGCAAGCACCTCATCGTCAAGCACCTCTCCCTCGACCGGTGTCCTGGTGCTCGACGCGCCTGGGAGGTGGACGAACAAGTCGTCACTCACCCTCAGGTACTTGCCGGAGCCGGGACCAGCAGAGGAAGAAGGCTGGTCGTCAGCCACCTCCTCCTCCTCCTCGACAGCGGCCTTGCCAAACCCCTCGACAGGCCCCTTGCCGGCCTCCTCAGTGGTGGCCTTGTCGGCCTCCCCGGCAGGCCCCTCTGCGGCGTCCTCAGCAGCGCCCTTGGTGGCCGCCTCGGCGGCAATCTTCTCGGCGTCCACCTCGGCGGCCTTGGCGACGTCCTCAATAATGCCGTCCACGTTCTCTGGGTTCACTGAGGAGGGATCTGGACACAGAAGAAGGGAGTGAGGCAAGATATAGACCAAGAACAAGAAGGGAAAAAGCAGCGACGAAAGGCGAACAACTTACTAGTCCCAGGCTAGGAAACAGAAGTCCCATCTCCACCAGCATTTGACGCCGAGGCGAAGCCGCCAGCGCCCAAGTTCTCCTCCTCCTCCTCCATGTGCGTGGGCTCGACGCTTGGCGCCCTTGCCGGAGACGCCCCTAGGGGTGGCGTGGTCGATGGGGGTAGCGTGCTGGGAGTAGCCCTCTGCGGCTCCTCCTGCTGCTGCTCTCCTCCTGTGCACCCGGCATGGTCAGCACCAGAGTGTCAAACCCCTAACACATGTCGACGAGGGGAGAGTAATGAACTTACGCTGCGGGCTGTGCCGGGGGCTGATGTCTGGGCTGCTCAGCACCACCAGTGGCGCCCTTGAAGTACCAGCCGGGGGCTGGCCGCCCGCCGAGGCCTTGGCCCTCATCACTCTCTGGGCCAGCGTCTCGACGTCCCTGCAAAGACGAAGACAAGTTAAGACAAGCGGTACAGATCGAGGGGACGGAGATGACGGGAAGAGTGGGATGCTTACTCATCGTCCACCTCCTCCTCTGTTGCCTTCCACTTCCTCCTCGGGCTGAGGGATCCGAAGTCGAAGGCGAGCCCTGCGCCGGCGTCCGCCGGGGGAGGAGTGGAAGGCAGGGTTTGCGCGCACTTGGATGAAGAGGAAGCAGATGCTTTCTTCTTCGCCACCGTGGCCTTCACCACCTTCCTCGCAGTCGCGACTCTCATCTGGCGCGCGGACTCCTCCAGAGATTTTCGCTGCCGGGCGGCCTTGGCGGGGTGGACCGGCTCGCCAGAATGGCCCGCCGCAGGAGTCGCTCCCTTGCCGGAGCTGAAGGGTCGACGGCCTCAGCCTCCTCCTCCGACGACGACTCGTCGGCCACATCCTCAACCAAAGGAGCCTCGGCGCCGGCGCTGCTGACCTCCCCCGCGGCCGCCGCCCACCGGGCGAGCTCCTCCTCTTCCGCGGCTGCCGCAGCCTCGTCCTCCACACCGTCGGCGCTACCGGCCTCCTCGACAAGCTTCGGCTCCATCGCCCTGGCAGCGATGTAGTCCAACTCCGCCTGGGTGGTGTCCTAGACGACCAGCCGCTCGGCGTCGGCATTGACGTATCCCTCGTGCAGGGTGTCGAAGAACTGCTACACCTCGATGTCCTCCAGCTCGACCCAGCTCGGGTCGGGGCCATGCGCGTTGCAGTCCAGCATCATGGTGATGATGTCGTTCCGGCGTGAATTATTGCACAGCGGGACCACTCCCGCCGGTAGCTTGAACAGGGGCCCCTTGGTGGCCTTGCCGGCCTTCACGGCAGCCCTCGCGGCCTTGTCGGTCCACTCGACCTCGCCTCACTGTCCACATCGAGCTGGAAGAGCCGCTGACAGAAATGAGCGTGCCCCATCACCGTGAAGTTGTGGTCGAGGCCGGGGTGAAGCCGCATGATGTCGGCAGGGTTCGTGAAGAGCCAGGCCAGCCTGACCTTGTTATGCAGCGGAGCAATCCGACGGCGGATAAAATCCTCCCCGATCATCTCAAGGGTGAGCCCGGCCCTGGTAAGGCGAAGGATCCTGGTGGTGGGGACCATGAGCTTCGTGTCGTCGGCATCAAGGTCGGTCTAGTCGTTCTGGCGAACCGGCGGCGCGTCGCGGACCCGGCAAAAGGCCGGCGGGTCCTTCTCTTCGATCCAGCACCACCGGCCCCGCCATTCTTCCCACCTCTCCTTCGTGGCGCCCTCCGGGTACGCCCCCTTGGACCTCGGGATCCAGGTGACGCAACCAGAGATGGCGTCGCCCTTTTGGATTCGAGGGGAGAAGTAATGACGAAAGAGCGCCGTGTTGGGGTGCACCCCGGCGAAGCCCTCACAGAGGTGCGCGAAAAGGGCCATACATGCCACCGCATTCAGAGTAAAATCCAGAAGGCGGAAGCCATAGGTGTGCATGACATCGCAGAAGAAATCGGAGAAGGGGGACAGAGCCCGCAGGAGAAGTAATCAACAAAGAAGGGGTACCGATTTGAGGCAGCCTCAGGGCGGTTTGCAGGGCTGACGCGCGTGGCTGGATTCCCCGTCTTCTCTCCCCCCGTCTTCACCCCCCACAGGGGCTTGAAGGCCTCCCGGAGCTCGAACACGTCGACGGTCGAGGGCAAGTAGGCGAGCTGCGTCCGCAGCACCACCAACGCACTCTCCGGCGGCTCCGTCGCACCAGCGTCCTTGGCCACTCCCTTGCCCTTGGTGGATTTTGGCGCCATGGCGGCTAGGGAGGTGGGCGAGAGACAGAGGGCAGCGGAAACGCAACAACGGCGAGCGAAGACGAAGCTTAGGGAGGAAGGAGAAAGGGGCGGCGGCCCTAAGATCGAAAGAAGACGCGGAAGGGGTAAAGTGAGCAGCGCGCCCGCGGTTATTCCTTTTTTACGGGGAAGGCGCAGGCCGCCTCCTTTCCCATTAACTACGACGTGACGCATGCGTGCGGGAACCGCCCCACGCATGCCCCCCACGTCACGCACGACCCCCACGTCACGCGTTCAACGCGGGTCGTGGGGAAGCACAGCGGATGGAGAGTTTTACCACGGTAAAAGCCACCCCGCCTGCCCGCGCACCGTTTTGGTCCTGGCCCAACAATGCGTTGCGCTTATGTGTGGCCCAGGCCCGGGGGCTCCTGTCGGTGTACAAAAGTAGGGGCTCTCCTTTTGACCCCTTTACTGGTACATGGGCAGTCGGAGCCACGCGCCATGGCCGCACTTGGCAAGGCAGGGGAGGTGAACCGAGGTGGAACCAAAGCACAAGACAGGCGAGACGACACCAAGGCCAAGACCACAGAGAGCAGATGGACGAAGCAGGTTTCCCCAGCAAGACTCTTGCCGGGGCAGCCTCAGCAGCCCCGGCAAGACCCTTGCCGGGGCGGCTCGCCCACACCGACGGAGTGAGCCACCCTTGAGCCCATAGTCTCCAACGCCATCAACCACGTTGGGCCAGGGCTCGGGAGGCACCTCCATGGCGGTATGCAGATCTTTGTGAAGACAAGAACAACACTCTTAATCAGAAGAGTGGAAGACGGCGAGCCTCGGTGAGATCCTTGCCGAGGAAGCCCACAAGACCCCCGGCAGGATCCTTGCGGGGCACGACCGCAACGCCATGGCAAGACCCTTGCCGGGGCCCCGGCATGGCCCTTGCCGCGGGCATCCGCGAGGCCGCAGCCAGGCCCGCACCCGCCAAGCTTTTCGCCACCAGTCCCATGCAGCTGCCAGCCCACCAGCCGGGCAGGCACCTGCGTGTCGACGCAGAGCTCCTCCGCCACCTCAGCTGCTTGCCTGCCTACATGGCGCCACCGCCTTGCTGGCCCAGGCGCGTGTCGAGACAGGGCGAAGCGGCGGTAAAGTGGAGGGGACACGTCAGGGGCGCATTTAATGCGCTTTGTCCCGTAATAGCTAGCGATAAGCTTAACCACACTACCCCGATGCCACCTCCTGGTGCCACTGTGGCGATCCCTTTGTCTATAAAAGGAGACCCAGGACATCCAGGGGAAGGATTCGGACTCTTGGACAAGTTACGCTCCTTGTAGCTAGTTCGAGCTCCTCAAGAACACAGATATACATCCACCAAAGCAGGACTAGGGTATTACGCATTTCTGCGGCCCGAACCTGGGTAAACGACCCTTCTGCTGACTGTTGATCCTGCTCTTCTCACAACTCCGCGCCCCTGCAACCGTAGTAGGGATTCTAGTGATCCCATAGGTGTCGTTTCCCACCAACAACCGCAGGGGAATGTTGAGTATTATTATTAGTTAGGAAATACGAGATAGAGCAGGATATGTTCTGGCTTGTCTTGTACTCCAAATTAATCATGTACTCCTATATATATATGCCCACAAGGCTCAAACCATAAACAACGATTGCACCAATCTCTCTCTGTCCCTTCTAATAAGCCTGATGGCCCCTGCCGCCACCATGAGAAGGACACCGCAACTACCTGTTGCGGCTTCTATGCAGGGTTATCTAGTCAGGAGTGGACACTGCGACATCCTAAGCTAGGTAATGTCGCCCAGCTGTGAAGGACCCCGTGCCAGCCCGGCCATGGATCTGATCCGCGGAGGCACCACCCCATCCTCGGAAGAGGTGCCCGTCCGAGAGAGAGCATGCGCCCGAGGAGAATGAGTGCAGTGTGATGTCACCAAGCCGAAGCCAGAGCCGCCGATGCTTAGTAGATGCTCGAGCGTGCACAACAGGCGGGCCATGGGACAGTCACTAGTAGAAAAAGGGTCTACTGTTTAGCTCATTAGTCCCGGTTTGTATTTGAGCCGGCACTAATGTGACCATTAGTGTCGGTTCCAACGGCTAGGCAGGCCGCTCTCAGTAGTACCGGTTCGTGATGAACCTTTAGCACCGGTTCGTGCCACGTACCGGTACTAAAAAGAGTGGTGGTAGAATGTTTTCAGACTGGGGCCCCTCCAGCACCTTTAGTACCGGTTCGTGCCACGAACCGGTAGTAAAGGTCATCCTATATACACCCTTCGTCCACCCGTGGTCGAGCTCGCTCTGTTCTTCACCTTTCTCCTCTCCTCTCTGTTCTTCCCCTTTCCCCTCTCCTCTCTGTTCATCCCCTCTTCCTCGAGCTCATCACACATTTTGCCCAAATTTTGTCAAGATTTGAAGGCCCCCATCCATTCAAGCGATCACAAAGGTTAGCAACTTTGTCCTTTCATCTCTCATTGCTAGATTAGCTCTTGCAATGCTTTATATAGGATTAATTTGTGGGTTTTAGTAATTTGGGAGGAATTATATGTGGTAGTTTATTTGATTTATATGCAATTTGAGCTCAAAATAACTTTTAGTTTGCATATGTAGGTGTGGTTTACTTAGTGCTTCCCATCTCCGTTGTAACCACCGTCGATCATCCGCCCCGACCCGCCGCCGGCACCACCTAGTTCAGCTCCAGGCAACCCAGCCGCGGGAGCTGCTCCCTGCGGGATGTATGACATGATGCAGGAGCACCGCGCCTTATCTACCACCAAGCAACATCCACCTGTAGTAGATCGCGAGCATCCGCTAGACCCGCATGGCGACGTGTCCGATCATGCCGACCATGGAAGGGACTAGATGGGGAATAGACAAGACGAGAAGACAGACGTTATGAGGAGGCCCGCTTCCACCGGCAAGCCGACGTGGGAGGCCACAGCCAGGGGCGGCGATGAGGGCTGACGAACGACGTAGTAGAGGTATGTGCGGCGGGGATGCCTCCGGTCTCGCCCAAGGGGGAGCCGCAAGGTGGCTAGTGTCCGTGTTAAGATATATAAAGAACGGAGAGGAGATATGAATTCCTGTTTAAGAAGCGACAGATACACGATTGTATGAACAAGGGATATGGCTACAATGCCGAACAAGGTTAGCAACGATGGCCTTCATATGTATCGAGGCAGAGGTCGGCGACAACTACGAGCCAGCACTCCTCTAAGCCGCAGCTTAGGGGGTAAGTGTTGGCCAAATAAGTCGTGCCTATGGCGAGGATGCACTACTAGGGCAAACCTTATCCACAGAATCTTAGCAGCAGCGCGGTTTAGGGGGAGGCGCTACTGCTAATTAGCAGTAGCGCGGAAAAAAACAAGCGCTACTGCTACTCACTTAGTAGTAGGGCGGCTCGGTGGAACCACGCTGCTACAAAAATTGACCGACAATTCCGCCACCCTAGGTTTAGCAGTAGCGCGGTCTTGCTAACTGCGCTACTGATAAAGTTATAGTAGTAGCGCGCTTTCTTTGGTGGCGCTACTGCTAATTTTGAAACTGGCCACATGGCCGGCCCCTCATAGCAGTAGCGCGTGTGCCGTAAGTGCGCTGCTGCTATGTTGTTAGAAGTAGCACCGTTTAGGACCAGCACTACTGTTAAGCCGCAGCATATACCACATTTTCCCTCCCCCTCCCCCTCCCCCATCCTATCTTCCTCACTTTCCCCTACCTCCCACCTCCTCTCTCCCTCACATTGCTTCTTCCTCACTACTTCTCCCCCCATTACTCTCCTTCTATCTACCTTTCTCTCTCTTTATTACTTCTAGCTAACTTACACAACCTCCATTAATGCATCTCCTTTCTCGTTTTCCTTCCCCCTCCACTAGTTGAAGTTGTCTCCTCCCAAATTAGCTAGCTAGGTAGATATAGCATTTAGTGAAGTGACCTATGTACCCCGTAACTAGATCTAGCCTTGTCAAGAAGAGCTTTATCCACTTTTGATCTCCCTACTGCATCATCATCTCCACCGTTTGCTCGATCTCGAGATAGAGGTGATTAAAAATTTATGCTTTTGCAAGAATTGAAATATGTGTATGTGTGTACGATATGACATAATCGGGCGATATGATAGAAATTGTGTGTGTGGCATGAGTTGACGCCGAATTGTGCTTGTGAGTTGCCTATGTTTTGCCGAAATGTCGATTTATTTCCATTTCGGCGAATTCCGGGAAAACTCTAGATCTATATGTCCTATTTTTAGGGAAGGTCATGCCGAATTTTTGCATGACTTTGATGCATGCACACATTTTTATAGTCAAATTCTTTATTATTACCATGCAGGTGTTCACGATGGTCAGTGGATCGATGGTTGACAGGTGGTTGTGGTCGGCGGTGCAGGACATGAAAGAAAATAACTTGACAGAGGTTTTATGTCCGTGTCGAAGATGCAAAGAAATAGTTTGGCTCGACCACTATGACGATGGTCATGTCGAAGCACACCTGCTCATGGCTAGTTTCATGCATGGCTATACTCGGTGGATAATTGAAGATGAGGATGATGATGTTGAGGACGCCGACGGGGCAGGCAATGACGACACGGGGCAAAACAAAGAGATGATCGATAATGGTGGCGGGGAAGAGGCCGGACATGGCGGCGGAGAAGGGGCCGCACATGGCGGAGGAGAAGGGGCCGTACATGGCGGCGGAGAGAACGTGGACTCCACGTTGCAGAGTTCGTCGGTACTAAGTTCAATCGTGCGGGACCCTCATGTTCAAGCACTGCTTCACAAGGAGACGAGTACTGAGAGAGATGCTTCTAGAGAGGAGTCTAACCTGTAGCAACTGGTGGTAGACTCGAACACTCCATTGTATGATGGTTGCAATCCTGAGGTGACCCTCTTGAGTTTCACGCTCCAACTCCTGAAGACCAAGGCTAAAAACAAATGGACCGACACTAGCCTTGATGAGCATCTCAAATACCTAAAGGATGTTCTTCCCGTGGGGAATCTATGTCCTACTAGTGTGGATGAGGCAAAGCAGATCGTGTGCCCTCTTGATCTGCCGCATGTTAGATACCATGCATGCATCAACGATTGCATAATTTATCGGAAGGAGCACGCGGAAAAAACAAGCTGTCCGGTGTGCAGTGCTTCTCGATACAAGAAGGCCAGGAAGAAATCTCTCCATAATGTCGAACATGGTTAGCAACGATGGCCTTCGTATGTATCGACTTCACCGAGATGCATGGTTAGCAACGATTGGAATGCTCGTTTTGTGCCAGAAGCTTCGACTACAGATGATATTTGCAACCCAGCTTGCGACTCCCGTATATATTTTTTATCATACTTTATTTTTCTTACACAGTTATTTTCAACTCACATGAAAATGCCGCAAAGGAATGCCCATGTGGCATATTTCAGAGAGAGAGAGAGAGAGAGAGAGAGAGAGAGAGGGGGCATTGCTGATAT